>NC_056036.1:30055414-30295414 GCF_004379255.2 Salvia splendens
AAGTCAACTATGTCCAACAAGGAGGGGGTCTCAATAGGTGTAACATCCCAAATTTTTGTGACTCTTTTTATATGTTTATTTGAAATTTTCAATTATGAAACTTTTGTTTCTATGAGATTAAGTGAATTGCGTGAAATAATTATCGTGAGTGATGTGGAATGATGTGCTTGAAATTTTTATATTTTCCAATGTGGGGAAAATAATTAGTAGGATCATGCATTTATATTTTTCGAGCTAATTCATGGGAATTTTCGGCCCTTCCTAATTATTGAAATAGTATTTCATTTCTTGGATTTAATTAATTGTTTTGGGATATTTATCCAAATTAAATCCAAACCAAATGATCCCTAAATGGTACTACATGAAATTCGAACTCTAGCCTATTATCCTTAGGAGTTTCGAAAATCTCCTATTTAAAATAGGAGGATGAATTATTTTCTTTGATTTAATTAGTGCTTTGTTGACTCCTTTCTTTTGAATTAAATCCAATTAAATCATGCCACCTATTATTTCTTCACCCAAAATAAATAGAGAGTTGAAATATTTCCTTGGCTATTTAAGCCTAATAATTTTCGGCCCCTTCACTAATTTTTGGAGGATAATTAATTTGTTTCCTATTTTATGGGATCCCTTTTTATTCAATTAAATACCATACTAATACATATGCCAAATTAATTGGGGAGGTGAACATTTCCTTATGTTGTATCCTTCATGTCACACGCCCTGCACTAGTATTTTTCCTTGTGGGAATATAATTATTTGTTACCTATTTTATGGGAGCCTTTTTCCCATAAAGAAATTATCAAATTTAAATCTTATTCTATTTAATTGAGGATTGAAATAATTCCCTTGTGCAATTCCCCTTAAATTTTCGACCCTTACTTCATTCTTTCCTACTTGGAGATTCAATTTATTTTGTTCCCTTGTTTGTGGAATATCCATTGTTTTATTTCCTAAATTGTGGATTTATTTCTCTCAAAGTAAATATCAAATAATTCCTTGTTGTATTTACAGCCATAATTTTCGAAAATTTGGCTTCTTTTAATTGTGGGGTATTGATTTATTAGCCTATATTTTGTTCCTCCACAATTAATTAATTATTTCACCTATGGACTTAACCCTAAACTATAAATACCACCTAAACAAACCCTAGCCCCCATTCTCCCTCACAAAAAAATCGTCCACCTCCCTCTCTCCCTCACTCCACACGTTTTTCCCCTCCCTCTCTACAATCTCTCCAAAAATCCTCCATCCAATTCTTGTTCTTGCATCCGTTGAAGTTTATTTTCAAGAGTCTCCGACGAATCGCACCGTTTCTTGTTTCTACCGATTCATTTTTGTCAAAGAAGGTATATTTGCTTCACTTTCCTCATTCTTTTCGTTTGAACCATGTTCTTGGATCCTACATGCATGTAGTGGGTGTAGAAATCATAGATCGCAAAGTTAATCGGTGGGAAAGTGAGTTTGCTTGAGAACTTTGATAGTTATGCGATTTTTGATTGAATTGTGTGAAGTTTGATTTGAATCTTTGGTGAATGATCTAAGTTTATGTGAAAACATATTTAAGAGAGTCTTATCAAGCATGATGGTGTGTTATAAGAATGAGAATTTGTGTTTGGATGATTGGGAAAGAAACCCTAATTTCGAAATTGTGAGTCTGAAATCTGTGACGTTCGAACAGTATTTCCTGATGTGTGACCGACCTAACAAACGACCGAATTTTGGTATGAAAATTTTACTGAGTGAATTTCGAGGTGTTCTCTGTGTCTCGTATAAATTTCAGCCCTTTTTGTCGAAATATAAATTTTTGAAAAATGTTTGAAGTCGACTGCGCAATTCTGTCAGTAACGTGTGTTCTCGACCAGAAAGTTTCGAAATCTGTTTGACCAACTAAATGACCTCTGATTGATGTGATTCTTGAACTATGTAAAATTTTGAAGTTTCTTCTGAGTCTTGTAAAAATTTCAGCCTTATTGGACATCGTATGAATTTATGATGAATTTTTCAAATGAACTGTGCAATGCTGCCAGAATTTTTATATTCCGACCAGAGAGTTGTATTAATATTTTGACTGATCAAATGACATGATTTGAGAGTGAAAATTTACCTGAATGAACTTGAAAGTGTCTACTGTGTTGTGACAAAATTTTAGCTTCATATGAGGTCGGATGAATTTTTGGTGAATTTTACAAACCAACCGCACAGTTCTGCCAGTTTTGCTGATATGTGAAAATATCACTTATTGCTAAGTTTTGACGAATTACTTGGTGCATGTATGATTTGAGAAGGTATCCTATGATGTGATTATGTGTGACGTGTTGAGAAATTTATGACATGTCCTCTTTGTGTTGGTGAATGATGGGATGGGTAAGAGAACGATAAAAAGGAACAATAGGACATGCATGATAATATAAACTTATGGAAGGCTGATTGTGTTGTCGTTGAAAAGGGTGATTGTGTATACGTGAGCTCGAGAAACGAGAGTTGCCATAAGTTGGAATTTGATTTGTTAAGCGAACGAGGTGGGCTTTCCTTTCAAACCTCTTTATTTTCTGAAAATATTACGTGGTGTTATAAGGGTGGTTTAACTGTTATGTCATGCCATGTTTTTGTTTGTGAGATTGTTGCCTGATGCCTAGTTCGTCTGAGCTTGCTCCGTTAGGCTATAGGGCTGTGTTGTGAAGCGAATTCGGGTCTGAGTAGGGCCGTAAACCCTATCAGGCTGTGTACACTGGTGGGATCGTGAGCCGTCCTTGCTGGTCGGCCAGTCTCGTGGGCGAATAGTGTGGCCACACTTTCGTCGCACTGTGATATGATGATTGTGATTGATGGAATGATGTGAAAAGTGGGGAGATAAATTGTCTGGCCAGACTTGAAATGTTTTTGTGTTCTCGTGATATTTCCTTGCTATCTAAAACTCGAGATCACTGGTATGGATGACATAATTATATTAAAAATGTTTTCGGCATGAGCCCATTGAGTACAACAAGTACTCAGCTCTGCATATTATTTTTCTTATGTGCAGGTTGAGCAGGATGTTGAGCTAGCCTTAGGATGCGTTGTGTCTTCATACATAGGCGTGATCCTTGACTCTCTCTTTAAATCTTTTTCCGCTGCTATACTATTTAACTATGTCTCAAGACTTTAAATCGTTTTCGTATTGTGTTTGAACATGTATGGTTGTGTTAGGTTTTAACCAAGTAATTACGTTGTCTTTGAAAATGGTGTTTTCCGTGGATTAAATTAAATGTTTTACTTTAGAAGTTAATTGGGTTTCTTAAAGTTTATTTTCTCCGCTGCTTCTTTAAAAAGTTTTTATCATGAGTCATTTCTAATTAATAGTGCAATTTTAACCTTAAACTTTTTTTTAAAATAAAAATGTTTTTTTTTTCTGCCTTTAAGTTAATTAAGTTTCCTTTTAAAGACGTTGTCCATGCATGTTGGTCACGATCGCCGCGTTTGTAGTAACCCTAGTATGGGCGGTCGTGACAAAGTGGTATCAGAGCTTAGTGTTTCGCTCTGGTCCAAGAGTCTTCTTTTGTTTTAAGTCTAGATTAGTGAATCCTTATTGACTAGAAGTGTCATGAAGGCTTAACATCCACAACATCACGCTCAACCAATGAAAGTGAGGTATGTTTTATTTGTTGAAGGCATGTGAGATAGATGCATGAAATGGATGATGATATGATATGACGATTGGCAAGTTTATACATGTGAATGAACGATATGCATGAGGATGAGTTGTAATGGGATGACTGAAAGATCTCAGGTTTGCGTAGGTGTCGCTCAAGCAATGATCTATCCTACTGATCAGTATAAGAATCCCCGCTAGCCTAGAACCTTCTTTCAAAGAATCCTCAACCCTCTTCTACTGGGTAGTATAGTGAAGGTAGGGGTCGAATCCCACAGAGATGGTGCGCTAAAACTATTGCGGTGATATTCTGGAGGGTTTGGTTAGCTACTACGCTCGGGTTGAGTCTCTACCTAGGCAAGAATTTAAAAGTAGTATCCTACTGACTAGAATGGGGGAGAAGTGTAGAGGTGCAGCTGTGTACGTGGAAATGGGTAATCATGGTGTAACAGAAAATATTCGAGAAGTACTGGGTTTCTATTTTGGGCCAAACGGAATATCCGAAGGTAGTGGGAATTGTGTGACTAGGCTGACAGATCTGCAGAGTACAAACTAAAAGTGAAGGACAAAAGGCAAAAAGCATCTAAAAAGTAAAAGTGGTCCCCAACTATTGACATGGACATCATCTTCTTCAACACACTTGATCAAAATTAAATGACAACTCCAGATTCGCCACGTAAAACACAGAATAACAACTCACGAACACAGATCCACAAATAAAAATTCCAAATCTGAAATCAAACACCAACACTATAACTCCGCATACCGGTCAACATGAAAACGAATCGAAACTCAAACTAGACTTTGCATGCAACGATTTACTTCACAATCAAACAGTTCCCGATTGTACTAACTCAGAGAAAATTATGACGAAAACAGCAACAACCGATTTAACACTTAAAACAACCAGAAACTCTAGATCTAAGCTAACTAGGCAGAAGGAAAAGAGATCAGCGAGGTAAACTGAACAGAAAACAATTTCATAGCATAAAACAAGTTCGGATCTACAAACAAAGTAGTTCTAAGCCGTGAAAATCAAAAGCAACACAGATCCATCGTGAAGAAAAACTAGAAATTTAAACTACGAAAGCGAAATAAAAGTGTTTGCCACTCCGGGCGATGGAACTCCTAAACTATGATCTTGCTGGCTGGAACGAGGATGACTGGAACTCCGGGAGCTTCTGGAACTCAGGTAATCATGGTTGTGTTGAGGAATGAGAAACTGGACTGAGCTGAAGAACTGAACTACCGAGAGAAATCTACCTAAAAGTGATGATGGTGAAAATAGATATCTTTTTCTCTCCAAGTGGGTTCCTTTTATAGGGAGGTTTACCTTTGATTTTAGGGTAAATCCTTATTGCAAGATGACTCATTTGCCCTTAATTGTGGGTAATCAGCTTCAGCTATCCGTCTTCTCCATCTCGAACCGTTTTAGCATGTATACTGATCAGGATAGCAACATCCTGACACCCTTTTCACTTGAGTTATTCCGAAGCTTCCCTACTGGTTAGAACACTCAACCTGCATGCTTAACAACTTGTTTTGCAGATAAAGTTCAAATATGCACATCATACTGACCAGTAACTAAGGCATACAATACGACTTATCAATGACTATGTGGGCATGTTTGCTATGATAGCTTAAGCGTATATTAAGTTCGTAAATATGATGTTGTAATAGCATGATTTCGTGGAATACAAGAATGATTGGCATGATGATCTAAACCCGTATTACATGTGTGAAAGCGATATTGTGATAGTATGAGTATGTGGAATATGAGCATGAATTTACAAGATGATTTAAGCACGTGTTGTATGTACGGACATGATATTGATATGGTATGATTATGTGTGACATGAACAAGATCTGTGTAATGACCTAAGTATATGTCAAATGGGTGAAAGTGATAAGACATGAGCATGAAATTTGTGATGTTGTGAATGTGTATCACGTGCGAAAATACTACGACGTTAGCATGTGAAGGTATGAAGCCTTAAGATAATATTAAACTTGAAAATACGTGACGAGCTTAGGAACCATCACAAACAACAATGAGATAAAAGATATTTTGAGAAAATTTTGAGAATGAAAGAGGAGAAAAATGTTTACACGAGCAATGAAGTAAAATCTTTCCATGAGGGATTGTTTTCAAATTGAGAAGTATTTTCTGATGTTTGTAATGAGAGCGAGTTGTGAAGAGGAATGATAGAGTGTTTTACATGAAAGATGAAAAATTGATGAGTTGCTTGAGAATGTAGAAAATTTTTTAGAGAAAAAGGATGGGTCATCTGAAAATGTTTGTTTCAAACAAAGATGTGAAGTGCATGGTGTCTGAGTATGTGGAAAAAAAAATAAATAAATAAAACTTTGAGGTTGATGTTTTACAATGGTAAGGACTAGTTGTTCATAGTGGAATTTGTATGACAAAACTATAACATGGTATGGAAAATTGTTGAAAATTTCGGAAAATCTTTGAACCTTGAACGAAAGCAAGTTAGTTCGTTTCTTTTGGGAAAATTTAGTTCTGGAAGTGAATGAGGAATATGACGTAGTTATGCATGGTGATATACGTTTATGCATGTTGAATCTTTTGGTATGTGTATAATGTTTTAAGTGATGAATTATGAACATAAAAGTGTGAGGTACTTTATGAAAGTGTTGATAGAAGAAAGTATGATGCTATGAACTTTGTTGCAAACATAGAATGCCCAAGATGTCTGTTTGATCGAACGATATTGAACTTAGTTGTTACAACTACAATATCACTTTTCTGAGGGATAAGATAAATGGAAATATGTAGAGCGAATTCAAACACTATTAGATAATTACAAATTCACCATCGTTTTCCTGAACGATAAGAATAAAGAGAATACGAAGAGACATTACGTATAAAAAGAACTTCAAGAGGAGATGCTAAATGATTTAATCCTACAACGGGTAGAGCTCATACTTGTGATCCAATATGTAAACTCATTCTTGCGTCAAAAGTGGTGATGCGATGAGGAAGACTGTTATAGTACGTTGGGAGCGCGAGTATAATTATGATGTTTTAAGAGAATGGTTTTTATGAGGTGCAAAGAATATTATGAAGATATGGATTCCGACTATAATTATTAGTATCAATAATACGAAGAATCTCAGCGTGGAATCCACAGTTCCTAGAACGATGTTACCAATTTTGGCTCACGAAAGATGAATGAGGAGGTGCGACTTTAATAGCTAGAACAAACTATTCTAATCAACAGTTCTTACTTGGATTCTAAGAAGTTATCTTTCAGGACCTTTCAAATAGCCGTGAGCCCTTGTTTATTTAACAGCTTGTTTCATTCACCCCTTGCGAGTGATGCATATTATTTCTTTTCCTCCATTGAGTCATAACTCACTTTCAGTTATTGGAAAGTGGTGTTGCCTTCATAACTTTGGACACTTGGATTGATTGTAGTCTTCTTCGACTTATTATTTATACGAACAATATTTTGACTTTATGAGCCTTTCCTATTGAACTTCATTCCTAAGGCTGCTTGCAGTTACGTCGTTCAATATAATCACGTTTCGCAGACATATTTTCTATGGGATATTTTTCTTTGAACTTTTGTTCAGCTTTTCATTTTGTCACCCTGTCTGTGTCATTCTTTCTTACAGAGTGATATTCATGCAGTTCCACTATATGTATCCTTTCCATAATAGAACCTTTCTTTCTACAAAACGAAGTTAAGGCCTACATTTTGTACCTTTCCTTAACAAACTTAATCCACTTGATTTTTTTGTTCAAAAGCCCCTTGGACTTTGGCTGCCTTTCACAAACCTATGAACCCACTGATGTGATTCTATCATTTCATATTATGCTTTTTGTTGAACCATGATCAGTACCGCTTTGTGACAACTGCCTACATTTCTCAATCCTCATGTAACTGACCATTCATTTTTCCTCATCCCTTTAAGTCATTATCCATTGATGTGTTGACCTTTCAAATTTGCTCGAACAACTGAATTATCTTGTTTGGTAGCTTACTATGAGAATTGACATTAATTCGATCCCATCCCATATTCATGACCTATCTTATGTTCTTTCAAGCTCCATGGGGATGATCATAGCCAATTTTTACAATTCGAAATCGGTTCATATCCAAGTTAAGACTGTTTGATTAAAGTTTGCGTTCTTGATACCTATTCTGAGTTCTTGATGCAACATTGCAAGGAGAGGCAAATTTTTCTTTTCGAGCCTCTAGCAAAGAGTCGAGTAGCTTGTATGGGATTTCCATGAACCGAGGAACCTCCATAATCTCTGTTGTACAAGCAACCACGATGATAAGAAAAGGGCGTCTGGCGTATCTTGTGTACTTGAACGGAGAGGAAAAGAAGAACTTGAAAGTGGAAGACGTGGCAGTAGTACGAGACTTTCCCGATGTGTTCCCTGAAACTTTGCCTGGACCGCCGCCCGACAGACAAGTTGAGTTTACAATCGACTTGGAACCCGGATCTGCGCCAGTATCGAAAGCACCATACAGAATGGCTCCTAAAGAGTTGACTGAATTGAAGATCCAGTTGCAAGAACTGCTAGATTTGGGATTTATCCGACCTAGTGTATCACCGTGGGGAGTGCCGGTGTTATTCGTAAAGAGAAAGGATGGCACGATGAGGATGTGCATCGACTATCGTGAGCTAAACAAGATGACCTTGAAGAATAAGTACCCACTGCCAAGGATCGACGATTTGTTTAACCAACTTCGAGGAGCGGGCGTATCCTCGAAAATGGATTTGAGATCAGGGTATCATCAACTAAAGGTCCGACGAGAGGATGTAACTAAGGCTGCTTTTCGCACTCGTTATGGCCATTATGAATTCTTCGTGATGCCATTTGGGCTGACCAACGCCCCGGCTGTCTTCATGGATTTGATGAACCGAGTTTTCCACGAGTATCTCGACAAGTTCATGTTGGTCTTCATCGACGATGTTTTAGTATACTCGAATAACGAGGAGGAACACAGACGGCATCTACAAACAGTGTTGGAAACCTTGCGAAATGAGAAGCTTTATGCCATGTTTAGTAAGTGCGAGTTTTGGTTGACTCGAGTGAACTTTCTTGGTCATATTGTGACGGCAAATGGAATTCAAGTAGACCCAGCAAAGGTCGAGGCCGTGCAGAATTGGAAATCGCTGAAATCGCCGAATGAAATCCGCAGTTTCTTGGGATTGGCGGGATACTATCGACGTTTCATTGAAGGATTCTCTAAGATTGCGAGACCGATGGCACAATTGCTAAATAACGGGATCAAAGTGGTTTGGACGCCGGAGTGCGAGGCGAGTTTCCAACTGTTGAAGGAGAAGTTGACGACAGCACCGGTTCTAGCCGTGCCGGCAACCGATAAAGACTTCGCCGTCTATACTGATGCATCAAAAGTAGGACTAGGATGCATGTTAATGCAAGATGGGAAAGTAATAGCATATGCTTCCCGACAGTTGAGACCGAATGAGTTGAACTTTTCGACTCATGATTTGGAGTTAGCAGCAGTGGTGCATGCACTGAAAATTTGGAGACACCATCTCTATGGAGTGAGATGCGAAATCTATACGGATCACAAGAGTCTCAAGTATTTCTTCAAACAGAAGGAGCTAAACATGCGACAACGACGTTGGTTAGAGATTGTGAAAGACTATGACTGTGGTATCCACTATCACCCGGGCAAGGCGAACGTAGTAGCCGATGCTTTGAGTAGGAAGAACCAACCGCAATTGGCTTATGTTCTAACGCAAGAGGAAGCATTGATTCACGAGTTCGACAAGATGAGATTGGAAATAGTGAAAGCGCCCGAGACAGTAGAAGCAAGATTGGCGACACTAGTAATTGAGCCAGATTTGAGAACCAGGCTCATAGAAGCCCAACGACGTGATGAGAAGTTGGAAGAGTTACGTGTGAAGGTGAGAGCCGAGAAGCTTGATCATTACCGTGAGGAGGTGGATAATGCTTTGACGTACGATGGACGATTGTGTGTGCCGAGCAATGAGACGCTAAAAGATGAGATTTTGAGCGAACCGCACGACACGCCTTACACTGCTCACCTCGGAAGGCACGAAGATGTATCGAGATTTGAAGCAACGCTTTTGGTGGAATGGAGTGAAAGGAGACGTGGCGTCGTATGTAGAGCGATGTCTAGCATGCCAACAATTGAAGGCCTTACACCAACGACCATATGGGAAATTGCAACCACTTGAAATTCCCGAATGGAAGTGGGAGCATCTAGCTATGGATTTCGTGACGAGTTTGCCAAAGTCACAGAAGGGCAACACTGCAATTTGGGTGATCACCGATCGACTAACGAAAAGCGCGCACTTTTTACCAATTCGAATTACTTATGGCGCGGACAAGTTAGCAAAGCTGTACGTGAATGAGATTGTGCGTTTGCATGGAGTGCCAAAGACTATTGTGTCCGACCGCGATACGAAGTTCACATCGAAGTTTTGGATGAGTTTGCAGCGTGAATTGGCACACAACAGAATTTCAGCACCGCTTATCACCCGCAATCGGATGGGCAATCAGAGAGGACGATTCAAACGCTTGAGGATATGCTGCGAGTCGTTGTCTTAGATCGAGGGGAAAGTTGGGAAACTGTTCTACCGTTGGTTGAATTCGCCTACAACAACAGCTACCAAGCGACGATCGATATGGCCCTGTATGAAGCCTTGTATGGCAGGAAGTGTCAATCCCCACTTTATTGGGATGAAGTCGGCGAGAGGAAGATGCTAGGCCCCGACGCGATAAAGGAGATGGCTGAAATTGAGCATCAAATCCGCGCAAGGATCAAGGAAGCTCAAGATAGGCAGAAGTCGTATGCTGATGTCCCGTCGAACGGAAATCAAATTCGACATTGGTGACAAAGTGTTCTTGAAGGTATCCCCGACGAGAGGAGTTGTGAGGTTTGGAGTGAAAGGCAAGTTGAAACCACGTTTTGTAGGACCGTATGAGATTATTGATGAAGTAGGTCCTGTAGCGTACCGATTGGCGTTACCTCCCAGCTTTGGGAACGTGCACAACGTGTTCCATGTGTCGTAGTTGCGCAAGTACGTGTTCGACCCCAAGCATGTGATCTATCAAGAGGAAGTGATCCTAACCCCCGACATGAGTTACGAGGAAAGGCCCAAGGCAATCCTAGATCGGAAAGTACAAGAGTTATGAAACAAATCGATAGCGTCCGTGAAGGTGTTGTGGAAGCACCATGGTCCCGAGGAAGCCACGTGGGAGTTAGACGATAAAATGAAAGAAAAGTTTCCCGAGTTATTTCTGTGAGACGATCAAATTTCGGGATGAAATTTCTGTTTAGAGGGGAAGGATGTAACATCCCAAATTTTTGTGACTCTTTTTATATGTTTATTTGAAATTTTCAATTATGAAACTTTTGTTTCTATGAGATTAAGTGAATTGCGTTAAATAATTATTAGGCTATTTAAGCTTGATAATTTTCGGCCCCTTCACTAATTTTTGGAGGATAATTTATTTGTTTCCTATTTTGTGGGATCCCTTTTTATTCAATTAAATACTATACTAATACATATGCCAAATTAATTGGGGATGTGAACATTTTCTTATATTGTATCCTTCATGTCACACGCCCTACACTAGTATGTTTCCTTGTGGGAATATAATTATTTGTTACCTATTTTATGGGAGCCTTTTTCCCATAAAGAAATTACCAAATTTAAATCATATTCTATTTAATTGAGGATTTAAATAATTCCCTTGTGCAATTCCCCTTAAATTTTCGGCCCTTACTTCATTCTTTCCTACTTGGAGATTCAATTTATTTTGTTCCCTTGTTTGTGGAATATCCATTGTTTTATTTCCTAAATTGTGGATTTATTTCTCTCCAAGTAAATATCAAATAATTCCTTGTTGAATTTACAGCCATAATTTTCAAAAATTTGGCTTCTTTTAATTGTGGGATATTGATTTATTAGCCTATATTTTATTCCTCCACAATTAATTAATTATTTCACCTATGGACTTAACGCTAAACTATAAATACCACCTAAACAAACCCTAGCCCCCATTCTCCCTCACAAAAAAATCGTCCACCTCCCTCTCTCCCTCACTCCACACGTTTTTCCCCCTCCCTCTCTACAATCTCTCCAAAAATCCTTCATCCAATTCTTGTTCTTGCATCCGTTGAAGTTTATTTTCAAGTGTCTCCGACGAATCGCACTGTTTCTTGTTTCTACCGATTCATTTTTGTCAAAGAAGGTATATTTGCTTCACTTTCCCTCATTCTTTTCGTTTGAACCATGTTCTTGGATCCTACATGCATGTAGTGGGTGTAGGAATCATAGATCGCAAAGTTAATCGGTGGGAAAGTGAGTTTGCTTGAGAACTTGATAGTTATGCGATTTTTGATTGAATTGTGTGAAGTTTGATTTGAATCTTTGGTGAATGATCTAAGTTTATGTGAAAACATGTTTAAGAGAGTCTTATAAAGCATGATGGTGTGTTATAAGAATGAGAATTTGTGTTTGGATGATTGGGAAATTGTGAGTCTGAAATCTGTGACGTTCGAACAGTATTTCCTGATGTGTGATTGACCTAACAAACGATCGAATTTTGGTATGAAAATTTTACTGAGTGAATTTCTAGGTGTTCTCTATGTCTCGTAAATATTTTATCCCTTTTTGTCGAAAAATAAACTTTTGAAAAATGTTTGAAGTCGACTGCGCAATTCTGTCAGTAACGTGTGTTCTCGACCAGAAAGTTTCGAAATCTGTTTGACCGACTAAATGACCTCTGATTGATGTGATTCTTGAACTATGTGAAATTTTGAAGTGTCATATGAGTCTTGTAAAAATTTCAGCCTTATTGGACATCGTATGAATTTATGATGAATTTTTCAAATGAACTGTACAATGCTGCCAGAATTTTTATATTCCAACCAGAGAGTTGTATTAATGTTTTGACTGATCAAATGACATGATTTGAGTCTGAAATTTACCTGAATGAACTTGAATGTGTCTACTGTGTTGTGACAAAAGTTTAGCTTCATATGAGGTCGGATGAATTTTTGGTGAATTTTACAAACCAACCGCACAGTTCTGCCAGTTTTGCTGATGTGTGAAAATATCACTTATTGCTAAGTTTTGACGAATTACTTGGTGCATGTATGATTTGAGAAGGTATCCTATGATGTGATTATGTGTGACGTGTTGAGAAATTTATGACATGTCCTCTTTGTGTTGGTGAATGATGGGATGGGTAAGAGAACGATAAAAAGGAATAATAGGACATGCATGATAATATAAACTTATGGAAGGCTGATTGTGTTGTCGTTGACAATGGTGATTGTGTATACGTGAGCTCGAGGAACGAGAGTTGCCATAAGTTGGAATTTGATTTGTTAAGCGAACGAGGTGGGCTTTCCTTTCAAACCTCTTTATTTTCCGAAAATATTACGTGGTGTTATAAGGGTGGTTTAACTGTTATGTCATGCCATGTTTTTGTTTGTGAGATTGTTGCCTGATGCCTAGTTCGTCTGAGCTTGCTCCGTTAGGCTATAGGGCTGTGTTGTGAAGCGAATTCGGGTCTGAGTAGGGCCGTAAACCCTATCAGGCTGTGTACACTGGTGGGATCGTGAGCCGTCCTTGCTGGTCGGCCAGTCTCGTGGGTGAATAGTGTGGCCACACTTTCGTCGCACTGTGATATGATGATTGTGATTGATGGAATGATGTGAAAAGTGGGGAGATAAATTGTCTGGCCAGACTTGAAATGTTTTTGTGTTCTCGTGATATTTTCTTGCTATCTAAAACTCGAGATCACTGGTATGGATGACATAATTATATTAAAAATGTTTTCGGCATGAGCCCATTGAGTACAACAAGTACTCAGCTCTGCATATTATTTTTCTTATGTGCAGGTTGAGCAGGATGTTGCGGAGGATGTTGAGCTAGCCTTAGGATGCGTTGTGTCTTCATACATAGGCGTGATCCTTGACTCTCTCTTTAAACCTTTTTCCACTGCTATATTATTTAACTATGTCTCAAGACTTTAAATCGTTTCCGTATTGTGTTTGAACATGTATGGTTGTGTTAGGTTTTAACCAAGTAATTACGTTGTCTTTGAAAATGGTGTTTTCCGTGAATTAAATTAAATGTTTTACTTTAGAAGTTAATTGGGTTTCTTAAAGTTTATTTTCTCCGCTGCTTCTTTTAAAAGTTTTTATCATGAGTCATTTCTAATTAATAGCGCAATTTTAACCTTAAACTTTTTTTTTAAACAAAAATGTTTTTTTTTCTGCCTTTAAGTTAATTAAGTTTCCTTTTAAAGACGTTGTCCATGCATGTTGGTCACGATCGCTGCGTTTGTAGTAACCATAGTATGGGCGGTCGTAACAATAGGCCATATAACAAAAATTATCGCCCTAGTCAGGGGGCGGTAATTTCAATAATTAAAATGGAAATCGTCGTCATCCTAACCTTTCAGGGTTTAATGTGAGCAACGACGGAGTAGTTGAGCCAATAAAAAAGGAGGTGAAATATGATTAGGGGAACATGAAGATTTTGGAAGTGCTAGTGCAAGATAGGAAGACCAATGATACAAAGATTGGAGTCGTTGAAACAAGGTTGCACAACCTCGAGGCAGGGATAAACACCATTGCCTCCGCCATCACGAACATCAAAAATCAAATGGACCAAGTCCAACAAAAGATGGAGGAGGATAAGGCCAAGGCAACAGCATGGGTTGCAGATATCAACAAGAAGTGGGTTGCAAAACAGAAAAGGATGAAGCCAGCACCTCCGGAATGAAATTTGGGGACTGTACAACTCCCGGCGGACCGCTTCACACTCCGCAGCGGGCCTCTGCCCGAGAGGCAGAAGCACCTGAATCCAAGCAACTTGTGCAGGACAATGGGATTGTGCTCCCTTTTCAGCCAAAGAGGAAGTTTAAGCTTGATGAACAATTCAGACACTTCTTAAGTAAGTTTTGCAAGGTACATACGAACATCCCTCTCATTGATTCGTTGTAGGAAATTCCTAGGTACGCTAAGCTACTAAGAGAGGCCGTGATGAAGAAGAAAAAGCTCACAAAGGCCTACCTCAAGTTGCCTCTCCACTGCAGCGAGATCATACAAATGACAATTACAGTAGATCCACCTACCAAATCGAGAGTGCAATGCTTAAATAAGAAGAAGCGCAACAAGTGAAAATGGAGCAAGAATGCAGGGTGGTGATGAGGAGCGACAAGTCACAGCTTTATAGGCCATTAGAAGGGGAAGATCTTTCTCAACCTTCTATTTTTATTGTAAATCGTTTACCTCAACCTCCCAAAAAGAGCAAGCCTAAACTTGCTAAGACTCCTTTGCAGGAAAGAACAAAGAGGAAGAAAAAGCTTCTACATCTAGTCGACTCCTTCAGCAAGAGAGTCGTTGATCCATATGTTAGAGTTTGTATACTTGAAATCACCTTTCGAGTGATTGAATACTGTAAAAACTCTTATTTTATTTTCCAAGGAATAATACAGATTATTTTTGTCGTAATGTTGTTATATTTTACATTTAATTATTGTTTTATTACATATTTGTTAAGTCTTTGTTTAGGTAGACCGGTTGTGGGCGTCGTCCACTTTAAGGTAACACGGTCAGTTCTGAACAAAGAAAAAGTAGAATTTCACAACCTAGATAGGCTTAGACTACCTATTGTGAAAGGTTGCAATGTCAGTCTGCATATTTCTAAGCCTTACTGAAATAAGATGATATTGGTGTGGTACAACACTGAACGGATCTAACAGCGAGACATGTCTTTATGCTATCTACTGAAAGACGAGGTCTTGATAAATATTTATTTCTTAATCAATATATGTTAGCATTGAGCATATGGTATTGGTTATGCACTACCTTGACTTATCAAATGGTGCGGGTTTTTCGCAACCCAATAATCCTGATATATTGGGTAGTGGTTTTTAATATCTAGGGTGCTAGGATTGCTATTATACTGAAACGTGTGCGAGGTGGGTCTCATTTGATAATGTCCATAAGAGGAGCTCGAATAAGGTTTTATTATTTGGAACCTAACTAGTTGGAGTTTAACTACTATGTGAATAGTAAATAACTGTTTCATGCTAACTTCACTCTTAGAATTAATAAGATGTTAATTAATTAATGGACATTTAAATATTAAGCGCGGGAAATAAAAGACAAAACAAATTACTTGTAATTTCAGATATGGATGGGCAAGTCAATATTACTTGTAATTTCGGATTTGGATGAGCAAGTCAATATTACTTCTGTAGTGGTTGCTCATAATATTCCAATATAAGCTTATATTAAATTTTGAGTTCAATTTAATTAGTAAAATGCTAATTGGGGGAGGCCATATCCAAATTCTTCCATAGATCCCTGTCTGGGCCCAAAAGGAACTTAATATAAATAGGAGAATAAATGAGACATAAAATACACACACACATTTTTTTACTCAAAAATTTCGTCCACTCCCTCATAGAGTAGGGTACGATCTTTTCTCCTTCAGCTCTCCTCCGTGAAATCATTTTTCTGTCTCTTTTATTTAAGTACTAGTATCCCGGTGAGATCAGCCCACCCCGATATCGAAATACAGTTCGGAAACCAGCCAGAAGATCCGTGGTCTAGTACTCGACATATTCACGAGGAGAAGTAGCGATCTTCGATTCTTTAGAGAATCATCAAGGTATTATTCCTACTCCGTAGAAAAGAATGTTTAGGTTTGAATTATTCTAAAGCATGTTTTAAATTCAAGTTATGAGCATGATACATGTGATAATTACGCAAATAGAATTTGTCTAAATAATCTGCTTAATAGATCAAAATTATTTATCTGATTTATTTGTATGCGCTTCCGCTACCAACCCCTTCAATTGGTATCAGAGCCAGTCTTTGGCTCAGATTATTTGGATTTAAATTTCATGAAATTCTTGTATGCATGTGTTATTTGATTTCAAAGCATGTTCTTATATTTAGTTGTTATTATTTTATGCATGGTAAACTCAAGAACTATCGAATCAAAGAACATGAATTATTCGAACTACGAGACGTGCGATCCGTCAGTGCTCACATCGAGACGGATCGCGTTACGTGTATTCAAAGAAGGGACGTCAAAGTAGTGGGAGTAAGAGAGGCGATCAAGCGGTGACCCACGAACGAGCGAGGGCTCGTGCACGCCGCCAGCATGACTGCGAAACCCTAGCAGCTCCGGAAACTGCGTTCGATGGTGGGAGCTGGAGGAGACGCGACTGCTTGTCTGAGAGCAGCGTGAGGTCACCGCCGAAAGTTTCTAACCCTAAGCGGAAGATCGAGTCGGGGCTCCAGCAGCTGGCCGATAGCGACGCACCTCATCGCGCGACGTCGGCCGTAGCAGTGGGAGCAGCGGAGTCAGGGCCGAGAACAGTGGAGCCTGTGCGCGAGCTGCTGGTCGGGATCTCCAGCACCGAGACTCAACGCCTGGTGTGGCGACTCGCCGAGAATCAGGCACGCATCACGCGTGCCGATGGCCGAGAGCAGTGTGAGTATCGGATTCGATGAACTCGCCGGTGTTCTTCGTCTTCCATCGTTCAAACCTCGAACGATGAGATATCGGTAAAGGGATTATTTTTATGATTATTTAATTCACATAATTAAAAGAAATCATTAAAATATTATTATTATGTAATGTTAAAATTTATTTTTGGGAAGATTTCCCTAGATTTTAGAATATTTTAATTATTGACTATATCTATGGAAATAAATATATTTTATTTATACCTAGATGATATGAACCAGAATAATTTAATAGCTTCCTAAATATTATATATCTAGTACCCTAATAAGGATAGATTTGTAGTACATTAAATAATATAATTATTCTCTTCCTAATCTTGAACAAGGAATTAATTTAAATGTATTTTTTCATATTTGTCCAAGATATAAATAATTCAATTTATTTTAGATACATCTTATAGAAAATATGAATGAGAATTAAATTTTAGCATTTTAATATAACTTCCTTAATTAAGGTGTTCTCTCCCCGAGCTAGGAGGCAGAGAGCAATCTGGAGTGGACGGGTTGATGCTCTAATCCCTAGGGTATACCTTCCATGATTTGACATTTGTACACTTAAAATAAAGGGTATTTTTGAATTCTCTCTCATCTGTCCTACTCCTTGCACTGCCTACTTCTTCTGATAATTCTTATTGTTTAATTAGGCGGCTTTTCGACTTTATTACTTCATTTATGCTCGATCTGCATCTGCTCGGTTAGTTTGAACAATCTACTTGATCCAGCAGCAACCTGCACACTTTTAACTCAAAGTTTGCGCATTATCTCCCCGCAAAAGCACGTGAAGCCTTATCTGTTTGCTCATCATGACATTCGAAGTTACTTTGTTGGTTAGAAAAAAGGATATGGTTTGCCACAGTATTTGTTTCATGAGCGGGTGTTTGGACCGTCTTCCTACAACTTTGCAATAGAGGAATCTAGTATAAAGACCATAATGCGGTCATATCATAATAGTACAGAGCTAGTGAGGTGTAATGTATGTTCCTAAAAGTGAATTAATTTAATTGAAATGGAGGGTGAATGGGTAAATTGACTGGTTAACTGGGACCAAGTTTCGACGCAAGAAAATAAACGGGGCCTCCTAGGGCCCTTGCATGACTTTCTGCCTGGGCCTGATGCCTTTCATAGGGCCCTTAACCTCAATGCAGACGAACCATTAGATATGTCGAGACAAAGGGTCCTTAACTTGGCATCTTAGCAAAACCAAACATAACATGTCTACTCTTATGAACAATATTTAAATATAATTACATTTGATATTGTATTTAATTATTATTATTATTATTAATATTTAAATTATGAATCACATAGTATTAAATATAAATAATTAATATTTATATTATTTTATTAATATATGTTTTAATTATGAATCATATAGTATTACATAATAATAGTAATAATAATAATTATTATTATTATTAATGTAAATTTGAAATTATGAATTATTCAATTATAATACAAATAAATAACTACAATTTCAACAATAATTATGTTTTCATTATATTATTTATGATTATAAATATTATTCCCTCTATCTCACATTTATTAAAATAGAAGCATTACACTCTCTACTTTTTCTCAGTTGTACTTTATCTTCTCTCTGCTTAACTCACAAAATAAAACTATATAAAATCTTGTGCCAAAAAGGAAATGTTCAACTTAGAGTGGGACAGAGGGTGTATGAACTAATAACTTACCGAGAAAATCTTAATCTTATAATTTTAATTAGATTTATAATAATTGATATAATTAATTAATGTATTTTACTCCCTCCGTCCCACTCAAGATGACCACATTCTTGAGTGACACGAGATTTTAGGAAGTGTTGTTAGGTGGAATAAAGTAGAGAGAAAAAATGTAGTTGAATATTTTAATGAAGAGAGAGGAGAGATGAGGTTATTTCCAAAATTCGAAAGTACCACTCTTGATTTGGACAAACAAAAAAGGAAATGTGGCCATCTTAAATGGGACGGAAGGAGTAATAATTATTAATTTATTAATAATATTTTTATTTATTAATTATTTGTAAAATATTATTATAATTTAAAAATGATTGAATATACAATTATTGTTATTAATAATTATTAATAATGAAAAATTTACTAATTACTCCATCCGTTCCAATTTAAGAGTCTCATTTGATTTCGGCATGAGTTTTAAGAAATGTAATGAAAAGTTGGTGAAAAGATAGTGGAATGTGGGTTTTACTTTTGTATATTAGTTTTATAATAAAATATGAGTGGAAAATGTTAGTGGAATGTGGGGCCTATTGTCATTTATAGAATATTCCAACTGGGATTCCTAAAGTGGGACACCCAAAAATAGTAAACCGGGATTCTTAAAGTGGGATGGATGGAGTTTATTTTTAATTTAGTGTTTATACTACATATGAATTTTAAAATATTGATAATTTCTTAAACATGGGAAGGTAAAGTTGTTAGAAATCATATTTTCTGGATTCATTTTCCCAAAATTATTTTCCATGCTAATTTTACATTCCTATCATACAAACATGGCATTAGAGTTATAATATTATTTGTCCCTATTGGACATACAGACTCACAACATAGATTATTCATGGTACAAGCGTTTCAAATGACACTAGGGTTAAAACGAGCATATTTTCGAATATAATCATTTTTCTCAAACCCTGCCACGTATTTTTCATCAAGAGTCGTCCATGCTTCTATTCCTCCGGATTTTGAATCCAATAAGATCGCAAAATTACCTCCTTTCTCAACTTCAGAGGATTGCGGAATGTAGCTTGACATCCACACAGGTTTTCCCCCACCAAAATCAATCTCGGAAAGACCAATATTTGCCCAACTGTTAATAGCAAGAAAAGTAGCTTCTTGAGGCATCTCATTCTTCAATTCCTCCAGAAAATCATACACACCCTCGCTCCCCAATCTTCTCACAAACTCACCATCTATCTTTGCTATCTCTTTTTTCACCTCCCTCAACAACTCCGTCAACTCCTTTTCTTTGGGGTAGCTCCACAAGCTCTTGGTAAACCATGCTAAATTACCAAAACTATCATCTGGAAATGGGGGCATCGCCTTTCTCCGCAGGTTGACTGCTTGAGTCATCACAATAGGTTTCATGTCCTTCCTGGCGGACTCTTCCGTCACAGCCTCCATGAAGCATTGCCTTATCACAGCGGTCACCACATTCACTCGCGAGACACTAAAGCTACTTGTTTGAGCCTTAAGAATGGATAGGGCAGAGGCATCGAAAACGTACCTTCTCAACACAAACTTCCCGGAGCCTAAGTATTTGGATAAATAGCAAAAAGGTAATAGATTGATTGGCAATGAGGGCTTTTGTGGAAAGGAGGATTGGCCGATAAGATTCAAGGGATGAAACCTTAACCCTAATCCTTGTGCATTGGCAGCCCAATGTTGGAGAAATGTGGAGAATGAAACCATGTCTACAATTAGATGATGAAACTTGATACTCATGGCTATGCTGCCACAGTCAAAACAGTTCAACTGAATCAGCATTATGTTATCACCCGTACCTAGCAGTTTCTCCGCTCTAGGATAGAACTTGTTCATCAATTCAACGTTAGGGTTTTGCAAAAAATCGCTCATTCGGGCCTCCACTTTGGCGACGGAGAATGGAAGGCCTTGGTCATTACAATCTGCAGAGAGGGCATCTCTGATAATTCCGGCAAAGGGATAGAATGTGACCAGAGTTCGAGAAAGTGACTCCTTCAGATGTTGAATTCTGTCATTGCTGTAATTGCCCAAGTAGTATAAAACTAAGTAGGTGTACCCATAAGCCATAGTTTGATCTATCAAAGAAATGTTGTAAACTCTAAGGTGAGGAGGAGTTGGTGAAGAGGGTTTTATTTTCTCCACTGAAATAATATTGCTAATTTCCATTCCGATTTTTCTTTTTTCCACTTTTTTTTGTTACTGATCAACTTCATTTCTAATTCCCCTTTTATAGAGTAAGTTTTCTAAACTCTAAAATAGGGAAATTAATTTTTTGGGATATCATCAACTGACTAAGTTATTTTTTGTAAATTACTGAAGATAAGTTAGGCCTACCTAAGTACTTGATTGGTCCCGTATACGCTCTTCATTATTGCATTTGCATACAAATATTTACGTAAAGGAATAGGGTCATTGGCATATCATTATTGCATATTTGTACAGGTTATTAAAGATATATTAAGGGTGCTGAGAGTGTTCACAATGGTGGCCCTCAAGGGCCACCAAAGTTGGCCCCTCTCCACAATGGTAAATAACAAGGGCCACGAAATGTGGCCCGCTCCAAAATAAAAATTAATTTGTTTACTTTTTTTAATGATATTTTTTAATTTAACTACAATAAATTTTATTAGACTATAATTTATGATATTTATACAACGAAAATTTTCTAGTTTAAAAACAACAACCTGAAAACCAGGTTTTGGAACTCCAGATCTACCGCTTCTTGGTACCGTTCATCGTCGGAATCCATATTTCAGAAGTTGAAATGAAATAGATTGGAAAGATTGGAAAGAGTGGTGTTTGAATTGGGGTAGAAAAATGGAGGAAAAATGGTGTGTATTTATAAAAAAAGAAGCAAAAAAAAAAATATATATTTTTCGGTGGCCGGGCCGCGGTTCTCGGCCCGCTGCAGTGGTGGGCCGCGGCGCACACGGCTGAGCTGCGTGAGGGCCGCGGCCGCGGCTCCCTCTCGGCTCTCGGCTCCCAGCCGCCCGTCGTGGCTCTCTGCAGTGGGGGCCGCGCACCCGAGCCACGGGCCGTGGCTCCCCCACTGTGGGCACTCTTACGTACTTTGTACAGGTATACAGTTTGCTAAAATAATAAATAGGTTGGGTGATTATAATTGTATAGGTATACAATTAATGTAATGCATGCAAATCTAAATTCAATAATATAAATAAAAGTAGGATTAGAAATTAGAATAAAGTGCAAATAATGCATCAATATGTTTAGTCAAATTATTTATTACTACTAGAGAATAGACATGCACGAGTTCAAATTGAAGACATTTTGAGATTTCAACTTCTTATCATTTACATTACATAACTAATATAGTCATGGGGATGTCTATTCTATCTAATAGGTAATCATAGTGTTTGATATGCAATAAAGTTAAACCTAACTTTGAATCGAAGATTTTCTGAGATTTCAACTTCTTATAATTTATTACATGACTAATATAGTAATAAGGACGTCCATTCTTTCGAATTGGTAAGCATAGTGTTTTATTATAAAACTAATACTCCCTCCGTCCCATTAAATATGAAATATTTAGAAATCGGCACGAGATTTTATGTAGTGTTGTTTTGTGAGTTAATGAATAGAGAGTAAATTAAGAGAGATGAAAAATTTGAGATAAAGTTGTTTCCATTTTAGGAAACGTTTCATTTTTAATGGGACAATCTAAAAAGGAAAATATTTCATTTTTAATGGGGCAGAGGGAGTATATAAAAGTAAGACTCCCCTTCCACTAACCCCTTTCCATTCATTTTTCGCTATGTTTCTTAAAATCCGTGCCCGATCAAACTAAGCATTGTATTGGTGGACAGAGGGAGTAATTTAAAAGGCAAAAAATACAAAAAATTTACAATCAATTTTTTTTTAGATAAATGAAGTGTATGAAGAAAGTTTTGGGTGTTAAAAATGGCTATAAAAATAGGATATTTATATGTGTAAGTGGGGAATTAAGCAAATAAAAACTAATAATAAAAAAGAAAAGAAAAATGAAAATATTTGGGTCGGTCATCGCGACTGCTTCAATGCAGCTGCACGACCAGTAGAACGGCCGACGATTGCCCCGAGAAGCAGATGGGTAGATGATTGATGCAATTTTTATTAGCACTAAATAAACCTCTAAGTATACAGAGTGTATGTAGTATAGCTAAAGGTCAGTATTGAATATTGATCACGGGGAAAACTATCACAGATTGACTATCTTCTACAATGCTTCTTCTTTGGAAAAACAAAAGATTTTGGTTTTGAAATTAAAAACATATGAAATAACAAAAGCAAATAAACAAATACAAATAAAATCATAGAGATAATCAGATGAGATATGAGATTTACAGAGATGTGCTTTCACAGTTATGGTTTATACTTTACTAGAACGATAATATTTATCATGTGACACAAGGTAGTGTTAGAGTTTGTATACTAGAAATCACCTTTCGAGTGATTGAATAATATTAAAACTCTTATTTTATTTTTCAAAGAATAAAACAAATTATTTTTGTTATAATGTTGTTATCTTTTACATTTAATGGTTGTTATATTACATATTTAAATGTATAAGAAACTTAACAAAGTCCAAGTCTTTATTTTAGAAGACCGGTTATGGGCGACGTCCACGTTAAGGTAACACGGTTAGTTTTGAACAAAGAAAAAGAAGGATTTCACAACCTAAATAAGCTTAGACTACCTATCGTGGAAGGTTGCAATGTCAGTCCGCATATTTCTATGCGTTACTGAAATAAGATGACATTGGTGTGGTATAGCACAGAACGGATCTAACAGCAAGACATATCTTATGCTATCTTCTAAAAGATGAGGTCTTGATAAATATTTATTTCATAATCAATATACGTTAGCATTGAGCATACGGTATTGATTATGCATTACTTTGACTTATCAAATGGTGCGGGTTTTTCTCAACCCAATAATCTTATATATTGGGTAGTGGTGATTAATATCTAGCGGTGATAGGATTGCTATTATATTGAAACGTGCGCGAGGTGAGTCTCGTTTGATAATGTCCTCAAGAGGAGCGCGAAACAAGGTTTTATTATTCGGAACTTGATTACTCTATGAATAATAAATAAGTGTACCTTGCTAAGTTCACTCTTCGAATATATAAGAAGTTAATTAATTATGACTGTAGCAGACAACAATTTCAGATTTAGATGGGCAGTGCAATATTATTACTGTAGTGGCTGATAATAATATTCCAATATAAGCTCGTATTAAATTGTGGGTTCAATTTAATTAATAAAAAGCTAATTGGGGGAGGTCATATCCAAACCCTTCCCTAGATCCCTGACTTGACCCAATATGAACTTAATATAAATAGGAGAATGAATGAGACAGAAAATATACATAATTATTATTGAAATTTTAGTCCCCCTCTTTTAGTCCCCCTCTTTGAGTAGAAGTGGAGTATAAATTCTCAGCTCTTCCCGATGAGATTTTTCTGTCATCTTTATTTAAGTCCCAGTATCCTGATAAGATCAGCCCACACTAATATCGGAATACAGTTCAGGAAACAGTCAGAAGATTTGTGGTCGAGTATCAAAGATCTTCACGTGGAGAAGTAGCTAGCCATCAACGATCTTTGGAGAATCAAGAATGTATATTTCTGCTCCGTAGAAAAGCATGTTTTATTTCAAGTTATGAATTGCGCGAGTAGATTTTTTCTGAATAATATGCTAAATAGATCGTTTTCTCTGATTTATTCATGCTTCCACTGTCAACCCATTCAATTGGTATCAGAGCCTTTCTTTGGCTCTGATTATTTGGATTAAATTTCACGAAATTCATGTATGCATGATGAACTCAAGAACTATCGAATCAAAAAATATGATCCGTCGGCGTTTGCACCGAGACGAATCGCGCTACATGTATTCGAAGAAAGGATTTTGATACGCGCAGACGAGTGTGGGCTTCTGTGCGCAGCCGATGCTCTTGTTATTAGTACTAAATATACCTACAAGTATACATAGTATATATAATATAGCTAAAGGTCAGTACCAGATATCGAACATAGGGATAACAAACACAAATTGGCTATCCTCTACTATGCTTCTTTAACTATTTGGAAAACTAAAATCTTTGAAGATTTTGAAAACTAAAAACAACTTGAAAGCAATAAATGAACTAATTGCGAATAATTAAAGAGGTAAACATATGAGAGATAAGAGAATTATAGGGATGTGCGTTCACAGTTATGGTTATACAAATTCCAACTACAATACCCTAGCACGGTTTATACATCGATAGAACGAGTCACATAAGTTTTGCCAATGCGGCACAAGCGTAGATTACTAACACTAGGGTTGTGAATCCTAGATCCGTAACTCCTAAAAGCTCCTAAGACCCTTGAAAAGTCCCCACTCTCAATTAACAATGTCGTTTTAAGGGAAGCTAATTGTAGTGTCTACTAAGTGGATCTAACTCGCCAACCTCCTCTCACGATTGTATAGCAATTCATATTAAATCATCACTGAATGTGTCTATCAAACGTGAAGTAATATAGAACAACTTAGGGAAGAAACGAAGTAAAAACAAAACGGATATTAAATAGCAAAACAGAATTGTATAACCAAAGTCGTTACTAACACATCCCTAAAATCCTGTGAATTTACTTACTCATAATTGAATAACTAAAAACATAGAATGAAGGGAAAACAAAGTGAACATAAGAACTAAAGCAATAAAACCCAAAGGTTGAATCCTTGTAGCCTTGATCTTCTCTTGATTCCTTCTTCAACCTCTTGCACAATGAAGAACTCTCTCAATTTTATGGTCTAGAATAATGAGGAAAAAAGAAGATTCTAATGAAGAGGTTTGAGGGCGTATTTATTGAGGAAAAATCGAGCTCCATCAATGATAAGGCCAATTGCATGCATCGGTTCTATAATTTCTGTGAACTAATACACGTTTTAAGTTTAGGTGCATAGAGAATCTGGCAGGTCAAGGAAACAGAAGGAAAAATCTATCAGGCAGAGGAAACTGAAGGAAAAGTGGAGTGAAGAAGCCAGTTTGCAACCTAACCCAGGAGATCGAGGAAGCAGCTGTAAGAAGAAAAGTATCTTTTTGAAGGACTTTCTAGGAGGGCAAAATCGATAATTCAACAGAGAAACTACCCTAGAAGTTCGAGCCTCAACTATAAATAGAGACAACGTGAAGAGAGAGGCATCACAGATCATCATTTTACATTTTCGTTCTTTGCTCATCACTTCACACACATTTTCTCTGCGCACTAAACACTGATGGGGTAAAATTCTAGGAGTTCGTGGTAGCCTAGCTCAGTTTCTGTGGTGTAACACCGTCCTTGTGCATGGCGAAGATACAATTTACTGTTTTCTGTTGTTTTCCGTCGTTTTAAGCCGAGACTTCACCATTTTAAAAGCTCGGCGTTTATTATCTAAGTGTTGAACCTTAAATATCATAGCTATGGAAGTTTATGTTCTCTGTTTAGCTGATTCTGATGTTTGATTGTTGGTATTGACTATTTTTGGATGCTTTTCGCAATTGATGTTTGATTTTGAGTGGAGATCGATTTGATCGGAGTTGAGGAGTATGGATTTGACGTATTGGAGTTAGTTTTTGGTTGATTTGTGTTGAATTGTTAAACGCAATTGTGGATCTGAGTAGTGATGTTCTGAATTTTTCATGGTTATGGATGTTTACTGTTTTCTGTTTGTTTGCTCGGTGAAAGGACCTGGGTGCGTAGGTGTCGTTCAAGCAAGGATATATCCTACTGATCAGGATAGAGATCCTAACTAACCTAGACCTTGGTTTCAAAGATTCCTCAACCCACTTCTACTGATCAGTATAGTGGTGGTAAGGGTCGAATCCCACAGAGATGGTGCGTTCTTAAACTACCGATTTGACAATTGGAAGATTTGGTTAGCTACCACGCTTGGGTTGAGTTTCTACCTAGGCTGGAACTTAAAGGAGGTGTTCTACTAGTCAGACGGTAAGGAAAACATTTGGAATGTAACTGTGTACGTGGAATGGGGAGACAATTTTGTAACAGAAAATATTTGGAAGGTACGGGTTTCTATTTTGGGCTAAACAGAATATTCAGAGTGTAGTGGAAGTTTGATGACTAGGCTGACAGGGCTTAACTAAAAGTGAAGGACAAAAGCAAAAGCATCTCGAAAAGTAAGTGGTCCCCTCCAATTGAAATAGACATCATCTTCTTCAACAAACACTTCCAAAATTCAGATAACAATTCCAGATTCAACACGGAAAACTCAGATTAACAACTCACAAACACAGATCCAAAACTAAGAAATCAAATCTGAAATCAAACACTGAAACTGGACTTCTGCATACTGGTCAACATGAAAGAACGATTCAGAAATTAAAACTAAGCTTTGCATGCAACGATCTAATTTCCGATCAAACAGTACTTGTTTATCTTTCCTAAAGAAATTTGTTACGTAAACGGAATTGAGAGATTCAGCACTTTAAACACCGAGAAACTTTAGATCTAAGCTAACTAGGCAAGGGAATAAAGAAACACCACAATAAACGAAACGGAAATCAACTTCATAGCATAAACACGTTCGGATCTTCAACAAAGTACTTCGAAAGCAGAAAATATCCAAAGGCAAACAAGATTCAACGTAAGGAAAGCGAGAAATTTAAAACTACGAAAGCAATGTAAAAGTGTTTTGCCACTCCGGGCGATGAGACTCTAAACTACGATCTTGCTGGCTAGAATGGACGATGACTGGAATTCTGGGAACATCTGAACGTCAAGTGATCATGGCTACGGCGAGGCAAGAAGCGGGACACGGCTGAAAGGCTGAAACTACCGAGAAAACTTTCTACCTAAAGATGGTGGTGAATGAGTGAATGTGTATCTCTCTCTCTCCAATTTGGCTTCCTTTTATAGGGAGGCTACCCTTGATTTTAGGGTAAATCCTCGTTGCAATTTGACTTCTTTGCCCTTAATTGTGGGTAATCCGTCCCAGCTATCCGTCTTCTCCATCTCAAGCCGTTTTAGCACGAATACTGATCAGTATGAGATCATGCTGGCGCCTCCTTCACCTGAACATTCCGAAACTTCCCTACTGGCTAGAACGCTTAACCTGCACACTTTAAACAACTGTTTTGCAAATATAATCAATTAAGCACATCATACTGACCCGTAACCAAGGCCTAGAATACGACTTATCAAACTGCTCACACTTACCACAGGCTTGTCCTCAAGCGTGAAGAACAAACAAAGAAAAGAATAAGTCGAATTCTAGCCTGGTTACTCCCCTGACCGAATCTACCTAACTTAGACTCTAAACTATGACGCAAAGAAAAATACAAACAAACTCAGAGAAACATAAACACATAAAAGACTGAAAACACATAGATTGGGCTATATTTTCAACCATCCCTCCCCTCTGGATCAGGTGCAATCCGGCCTTAGACAGCCTTGAACTTCTGCCACCCCCCTTTTCTCTTCCAGTCGGTATATCTGTTTGTCAAGATCGCCCACACTCTCGGCCCAACACTAGGTTCGCTCAGTCACTCATACCTCACCAGGAATGTTAGGACTGCATTCTCTCATTATGCTCACCACAATTGCTTCGGACTTAGATTCCACGAGCGGCTACTGAAGGACTTATAGGCTTGTAACGGGGTTGTTGGCTTGTAATGTTTTCGGTGGATGTTCCTAAGGCTCTAAGGTTCAAAATTTCTATTTTTATTTATGCGGGGGGGGGGGGGGGGGGGGGACTGTGTATATTAGGCTTCTGATCAGTTGCTTTCTTTAGTTGGCGCTTCTGGTTTTGGTCTCCACTGGTCAGTAGCATCTTGTGGCTTCGCCACCCTTATTCCTTCATTCATCTCTTTTTTGTGGTCAAATCTTTCTGACCATTTTCTTCATTTTCTCGGTTCCCTCTTTTTTTTTTCGTTCCTTCGTGGCTTCGCCACCCTTATTCCTTCTTCTCTTTTTTGGACTGGGAATGACTCCCTGGTCGATTTTCTTCTAACTTTTTCTCCCAGCTGGTTTCTGCTTTTCCGCACTTCTTCCTGGCCAGTAAGCTCCATTTGTTTCATGCCTTACACAGTCCCAGTCGGCTGGGGTGTTTATCTGGGTATATAAAAGGTTAAGAAGAAAGGGTTCTAAAGGCGGTTTTTTTTTTTTTTTTTTTTTTTAAACGGGGGGGGGGGGGGGGGGGGGGTTCCTACTGCCTTCAGTATTTGCTACCCGTGATCACTTCACCCTAGGCGAATTGTGGCAGCCTCTCTTTTCTTTCCAATATATGTGGAAAGTGGTTCCACTTTAAGGCTTATAACTCACATTTTTAGAGGCTTTCGTGTTTGGCTCTAACTATGGGCTTTTCTCTTATACTCACCTCATCTATCCTGACTAGGAGGTACTAACGGGGATGGTTTAGGTTTTCTAGCATGTCCCATCTCCCTCAATTCCCCTCACCTTCAGCTCAAGACGGTTGAGTTTTAAGCCCAATCACACACAACATAAAACTAGACCTAACAAAACAAAACAAAAGCACAAACACAAAGACTACACATATATACATACATCCTACTGGCCATTGCGTCCCCCTCTCACTTCACAAGTGTCTGCCCTCAGATAAGGCTGTGAAGTGGAAAAGGTAATGGCCAGTACGATGGCACACAGACAACAAACAGCAAAACTAAAACAAAAACTTCTCACACTTAGACTATGAAATAGGCTAAGTGAGAGAGGTTTTATCACCTATACAGAGATCAACAAAACATAACCACAAACACATATATACAAACTCCTCACACTTAGACCATGCAATGGGCTAAGTGTGAGCTAACATGCATGCGACATAGAAAACAAAACAAATAAAACAAAGAAAACATGCTCCAAAGAAACAAACCCTTAACTTCTCACACTTAGACTATGGAATAGGCTAAGTGTTATGAAGTGGGGTTTGCGCGCAAACACAAATTATACTACCTAAACAAAAACCAACTCATAACAACAATACGAAAAGTTAAAAGAAAAACTGAAACTTAAAAAGAAAAACTAACTTGGTCAGTAGGGGGGGTCTATCGGAGTCTCCTGCTCCTTCGTGGGGCAGGTGGTGCAGGTCGTTCTATCGGTTGGTCCTCCGGTTGGTCTGTCTCCATTCCAGCTTGGTTCTCATCATCCTTTGCCGGCTCCTCGGCAGTTGCCGGCACCTCAGCTTTCTCTTCCTCTTGCTCCTTCACTACGGTCTCTGGGACTTGTGGTTCAACATCCTGGCCAGCATGGCCGCTTGGTCCGGTATCCTGGGCTACACTGCCCCTTACTCTCATAGCTTCAGCCGCCCTCTGGTGGCTCACCTCCTCTAGGATATTGTCGATCATGGACAACATCCTATTCATCTCCGTCTGTATCTTGTGGTTCTCCTCTCCTAAATTAGTCACGATCACTTCCATAGACGCTTGCCTCTGGGTCAGTATCCTCTGCTCCGCAGATTCCTTCAACACCCGTTCCACTACTGATGCCAATCGGATCATTTCTGCCCTCATCTGTCTGTTCTCCTCCGCCAATTCAGTAACCGTCCTTTCCAATAACGCGACTCTTCCTCCTGCCGTGGCTTCCTCACCCATTGCATAAAATTGCGGTCGTCCCACCCTCATGTAGACCGCATTTGTCCTAACGAAGTAAGGTATGTCGAATAATCCCGGTGGCCGCACCATGGGCAGCGGAGACAAGTCTTCAGCCTCAGTGATAATGAGGTTGTTGCCTACGAAAGCTCCCAAAATGTGGCAAAGAGTGAGGTTTCTGGCAGGGTGCGTAGCGATCAAGTGGCACTGATATGCCGTCCAAAATCCAAGATGCAGCTTGCGTCCCTGTCTTGCGCACCAAAGGAGATACACCTCCGTCATTGAAGTGCGGACGGCTGAGTTAGATTGGCCCAGCAGGTTGGCATCAAGGTGGAGCTGTATTAGTCGCAGAACTGGATCATTGAAATGGATGGAACGGGAAACAGTGGACGCGAATTCTCCAGCGCCGGGGTGAGTAAGTTCAGCCCAGGCCTCCTGTTGATCAAAATCCACGTGCCTACGAGGGATACCCCTCTCCCTGTCTCTCCACTCAGAACTGATCGCTTCTTCCAATGTACACATGCCCATCCGACATGTCCACTCTATCAAGTTCATACTAAACTCGGCCGCAAACAATCTAAAACTAATGGACACTTCATCCAGGTCCGTTGTCACCTTAAACCGAAAGGTAGTGAAGAACTCCTTCGCTAATCTCACACTGATACGTGGATCCCCATTTTGCAGTAGCCACTCAAAACCCAAAGCATTTATATAAGCAAGGAATTGGTCACGAACACCTAGTTCATCCAGAGAAGGGTAGTGTATTACCTTGCCGCACTTAATTTCCTTGCTGCCATCGTCCAGACTCTCGAAGGTATCCTTCAGTTTCTGCTTCTCGAAGAGTTTCATCTCCTCGGCGATCTCATTTGTGAAATCCATGGTCCATCTTCTATATCGGAGCCTCTCCACTGGTGGGTGGACAAGCTCTCGGTGATCACCTGGGAGCGACTGTTCCCCATATTCCTCCTCTTCCACGGACTCATCACTATCCGATGCAGACTCCTCACTAATCTCATACTCACTATCACTCTGCTCTTGCCGGCTCGATGGGATCCTCTGAGAAGCTTCGGTAATCACAATTCCTGTGTTTGCTGCCCTGGACCTCTTTGTTACTGCTTTCTTCTGGATTGGAGCCTTCCCTTTCCTCTTTCTGGCTCGCTGATATTGTGCTTCTTCCTCCTGAGCAGTAGGCTGTGCAGGTTCACCCCCTGCCTTCGTTGGAGTGGCTTGTTCTTCCTCGCTCTCGATCTCTACTGGGTTCTCAGCCGTGCTTGTCTTGGCCTTGCTGGCTGCTCTTTTACCCAGGCATCGCTGAGATACCCGCATCTTCAGAACCAATTGCCGCTTCACTGGGTGGGGTTTTAAGACGGGAGGCGCCACAGCTTCCGGTACTTGAGTGTCTACGGTTGGTCTCTCCTCATCTACTTGCATTCGATCATCCCCTGCTTCCACTCGGGTATCAACTGGCTCTGGCCCTTTCTCTTCACTCTGTTCTTCCCTCTCCTCTTCCCCTACTGACTGGGATGCCTTATCCTTCGGTATGGGTTCTGTAAAAGCTTGTTCATCCTCTCCTACTGCCCTCGATGCGAGGTCTAGACCCTCAGCCATTAGAGCAGTATCTTCCCTGCGATTCACCTCTTCCACTATTGATTCAAACTCCGTTTCCGTCATGAGGCCGCGCTTTTGGGCCGACTTATTCAGGTCGATCTCCTCCCTAATTACTTCTTGGCGAACCGCTTCCACTTCTGGCGTCTCCTCAATTCCTTCTCCCCCTTCCTGGTCTTGTTGCTCCCTTCTCAGCCTTTCCGCTCTTTCTTCTTCATCAGAGGCATAATAAGCCGCAATGGCCTCGAGATCCTCAAGTTCGGCTTACTGGGTCGTCGGAAAAATTCCTTCCGTCTCTGTCATTTCGGCTTCAGTTGGGGGGTTGCTTTCTTGGGGAATCATCGACGGAATCAGCAATGTAGATGAAATAGGGGTCAAGGGTTGCGTAGTGGTTACTGGCATGGTTGCCGCATGAGTTGCTCCGGCTCCGCTCCCTTGCCCTCTACCTTGGTTAAAATACTCTAACTCCGCTGCCCAATTCCTATTCGGATCCTGCAATCGGAGAAACTCCGCCATTGCATCCAGAGAGACCATCGGCGGGGCTTGTTGTGTTGGCGCGGGACGTTGTGGGTTTAGTGGTGGTGGTATTTCAAGGTTTCCTTCCTCACTGGTTTTCTTTGAGGGCGGTTTGATTTTGGTAGCAAATGCTTTCTTCCCCATGGCTGAAAATTAGGGCTTGTAAAGAGTGGAATTTGGTCTTGATATCTGGGAGAAAATGGAAGAAAATGAGGGTTTGTGATTTACGCTTTCTTGAGAGAGTATGGGATAATATCTCTTGAAAAAAGGGAATTTGAAAATGAGGGTTTGTGAGGGATAAAGTTTGGGACGGTCGTTTAATTTAGGCGAGAGATAGCAGTTGCAGGTGGTTACAACCGGCTATAGGGAGTTGCCGGTCGCGACGCTTGGACGGAAGGCGGTTAGGAATGCTGGCCCCTGATTGGCTATCGCGTCTACTCTCTCTGCTCCACGCCACTCCAGCCGCTGCCACCCTGCAAAAGCTGCATAAGTCTTAATTCAAAATTTCGTCTTTTCTCGAAACCTACCATTACTTGCCTAATAAGGGAAATAATTCAAATGGGCTCTTAAATTAGAATTGAAATAGCACCAAATAGGTAGTCTCTTGGTCAATGTGTACTCCAAATTAAATTTAAGGCCCGAAAATATTTTTGGATTTTCTTAGAAATTATCTGACATGCAAAGACTAATTACGTATTTACAATATTTACACCTTTCTTGGGTAATTTGGAATCCTACTTGGCCAGTATACGCAGAAAATTATCAAAATGGAACTAGCCACGTGGAATTCCAAATTCCTATCTTACTGATCAGTATGAAACCGATGTAAGTGTTTGCAGTGGAATTTCATCCACTACACCCACTTCGCTATTCTCCCTGAATATTTTCAACCTATGTCCATTTACTATGAAAGGTTCCGAGTTAGGAAAACTCCCTGAAATTTCTACTGCTCCATTGGATCTGAGTGCAGTTATGATGTAAGGTCCTGTCCATTTGGACTTGAGTTTCCCTGGCATAAGCTTCAATCTTGACTGGAAGAGTAGTACTTTCTGGCCAACGTGGAGCTCCTTAGTTCTCAGATTTTGATCATGCCACAGTTTGGTTCGCTCCTTGTACCACATGGCTGAGTCGAATGACTCCAATCTAAGTTCCTCAAGCTCCTGCAGCTGCAGCTTCCTTTCCTCTTCGCAGGTTGTAGCATCCATATTCACTTTCTGTACTGCCCAGTATGCTCGATGCTCGATCCCAACCGGTAAATGGCACATCTTCCCAAAAATGATCCGGTAAGGGGACATGCCTATGGGGGTTTTGTAGGCTGTTCGATACGCCCAGAGAGCATCCTCTAACCTCACACTCCAGTCTTTCCTCGAAGTGTTCACAGTCTTCTCCAAAATCTTCTTTATCTCACGGTTAGAGATCTCCGCTTGACCATTGGCTTGCGGATGGTACGGGCTGGAAAGTCTATGGTGCACACCGTATTTCTTCATTAAGGCTTCAATTGTGCGATTACAGAAGTGTGTACCTTGATCTGATATGATCGCCCTTGGAACTCCGAACCGGCTGAAGATATGACTCTTTAAGAACTTGGCCACCTCCTTTGCTTCACACGTACTTGTGGCCTTGGCTTCTACCCATTTGGAGACGTAATCTACCGCGACTAGGATATACAGATTGCCATAGGACGAAGGAAAAGGCCCCATGAAATCCATTCCCCATATGTCGAATAGCTCGCAAACTATTATGGGTACCTGCGGCATTTCGTCCCGGGCAGATATTCCACCGGTCAGTTGGCAACGCTCGCAACTTCTGCAGAACTCGTACGCATCTTTGTTGAGTGTTGGCCAATAAAAGCCGCTATCCATAATCTTCCTTGCCGTCTTCTTGGATCCGAAATGTCCTCCGCATGCTAACGAATGGCAGTGGGTTAGAACATCCCGCTGCTCCCAGTCAGGAATGCACCTTCTTATCACTTGATCGGATCCTACCCTCCATAGGTAGGGGTCGTCCCAAAAGTAGTATTTTGCTTCACTCTTGATCTTCATTCTTTGTGCCTTGGTAACACTTGGTGCTTCTGGAAGTTCTCCAGTTACTAGGTAGTTGGCCAGGTCCGCATACCATGGCTCCTGCCCTACCTTCTCCTTTCCTTTTGCTGTATCATTCTGACCAGTAAGTTTGTACACTTCTTCCCAATCAATTTTCCTGAGCGCAAAAATCACCTCACATAAATGTTCCTCTGGAAACTTATCATGCACTTCGTCACTGTTTCCATCTTGCATTATTCTGCTCAAATGGTCTGCCACCTTGTTCTCGACTCCTCTCTTATCTTCCACCTCCCAATCAAATTCTTGTAACAAGAGTACCCATCGGATCAAACGTGGTTTGGATTCCTTCTTGGCAATCAGATACTTAATGGCTGCATGGTCAGTATATACTATGACCTTGGATCCCAACAAATATGGCCGGAACTTCTCGAAAGAATACACCACTGCCAGCATCTCCTTTTCAGTGGTATCATAATTCCGCTGGGCTTGATTCAAAGTCTTGGACGCATAAAAAATTACGTACCTCTTCCCATCGATCTTCTGACCCAGCACGGCCCCTACCGCAAAGTCGCTGGCGTCGCACATTACTTCGAAAGGATGGTCCCAGTCAGGAGCCCGTATGATAGGTGCGGATATCAGCTTTTCCTTGAGAAGATTGAAAGCAGCCTTGCATTGCTCATCAAAAACGAACTCCACGTCATTTTGAAGTAGCCTGGTAAGGGGTTGGGCGATTTTGGAGAAATCCTTAATAAATCGTCGATAAAATCCGGCATGCCCCAGAAAACCCGTAATCCCCTTCTGATCAGTAGGGAACGGTAATTTAGATATAACGTCCACCTTTGCTCGATCCACCTGGATTCCCCTTTCCGAGACCACGTGTCCCAGAATAATCCCTTCGGTGACCATAAAATGGCACTTCTCAAAGTTCAAAACCAAACTCTTCGCTTGACATCTCTCAAGAACTATATCCAAATGATGAAGGCAAGAATCGAACGAGTCTCCGTAGACCGTAAAGTCATCCATGAATATCTCTATGCAATCCTCAATCAAATCAGAAAATATGCTCATCATGCAACGTTGAAACGTACCTGGAGCGTTGCATAGGCCGAAAGGCATGCGCCGGTATGCATAAGTTCCGAATGGGCAAGTGAAGGTGGTCTTATCCTGGTCTTCAGGATCCACGTAGACTTGGAAATATCCGCTGTACCCATCCAAGAAGCAAAAGTACTTCTTCCCAGCGAGTCGCTCCAACATCTGGTCGATAAAAGGCAGAGGGAAGTGATCCTTCCTTGTTGCATTGTTCAGCTTGCGGTAATCGATGCACATTCGCCAACCCGTGACTAGCCTCGTTGGAATCAGCTCATTCATCTCATTTTGGACGACTTGGATTCCCGACTTCTTTGGAACCATGTGGATCGGGCTGACCCACTCACTGTCTGGCACTGAATAGATAATCCCTAGCGACAACAACTTCAAGATTTCCTTCAATATTTCCTCTCGCATGTTAGCGTTTACTTTCCTTTGGGCATCTCGATGTGCCTTTGCTCCCTCTTCCAGCCTAATATGGTGCATGCAGACGTCGGGGCTAATTCCAACTAAATCTGTAAGACTCCATCCAATCGCCTTCTTGTTCTTACTCAGCACGGTCAGTAGCCTAGCTTCTTGTTCCTTCGTAAGGCTGCTGCTGATGATCACTGGATAAGAGTTCTCACCTCCGAGGAAGGCATACTTCAAATTCGAGGGTAACTTCTTCAGCTCAACTTGGGGTGGAAGTGTGTCTTCGGTTAGGGGGTTTTTCTCGGACTCTTCCCCTTTTTCTAAATCTCTTTCTGATGGTTCTTCTATACTGACTGGTAGCTGAGCCCCTGCGGCTCCTATGAACTCTGACTTTTGACAAAAATCCTTGATTGCTCCTTCAATTTCTTCATCGGTCAACCCCTGGCTACTGATCAGATCACACCATGCAGCAGCTTCTACGTCAGCCTGTTCATAAACATCTAAAGCCTGGAGTCTCTCCTGCAATAGTTCGGTCTCAAGAAAATCTTGGACTAAAGGGTCAATCACATCAACATAGCATAGATTTTCAGAATCAATAGGTTTCTTCATGGCATCATTTATATCAAAGGTAAACTTCTCCCCATGAAAATCAATGCAAATAGTCCCCTCAGCCATATCCACGATCGTCTTGGCCGTTCTCAAAAATGGTCTTCCTAACAAGACTCCACTAGACTCCCTCGCTTCATGCTCACTCATTTTGATCACATAAAAATCAGCAGGGTATGTAAAATCATGCACTCTAACTAATACATTCTCTAAAACTCCCTCCGGACTTATGCACGACCTATCAGCCAGTTGGATCAATACTCTAGTACTTGACAGCCTCACTCCCTTCAACCGGTTATAGATAAACAATGGCATGACATTTATAGACGCCCCCAAATCACACATTGCATGTTCGACCTTCACATCTCCAACAGTTATTGGTAAGGTAAACATACCTGGGTCGGCTCTCTTGGGTGGTAACGTCTCTTGCACTATTGCTGACGCTATCCCTTCCACCATAATCTTGCCATCTTTCTGGGCTCTCCCGGCTATGAAGTCCTTTATGAATTTCCCAAGAGGGGATAGTTTCACGGCTTGGAGAAATGGTATGGTGACATCCAACTTCCCAAAAATCGACAAATAGTCAACCGGGTTCTCTTTCTTCCTCTTTGTAACAAATCGGAATGGGAATGGTTTCTCCCCTTTTTTCTCATCTACTTGTCCCTTAGCAACCTTCTTGGAGTCTTTCCGGGGTAGTTCCTGAGTCTGGGCTTCCATTCTGGGCTCTTCCTCTCGATGAGGTTCCTTCCTGGTCAGTAGGGTTTCGGGTTCATCTCCTACAATTGGTGTAGCATCCAAGAAGAATGGATCCTGCATCTGAGGCATAGGCCTCCCTAGTTCTTCCGCTGAAACGGTATCGCCTCCTATCTTCGTTCCGTTAGATCCTCCACTAGGTCGTTTGGGTTGAGGCGCGTCATAAGTAGTTCCGGTCCGCAACGTAACCTTACTCACATTTGCCTTGTCGGGCATTTGGACCTTAGATGGGAGTTTACCTGCATTTCCCTTCAAATCCCCCACCGAACTGGCCAGTTGGGCTAACTGCCTATTCATCATATCCATGTTCGCCTTATGTTCTTTCTGGGCATTTTGCATCCCCTGCACGACCTCGTTATGGGATTGCAAGTCTCCTTTGATGCTCAGTTGTGACGCTAGCATTTCACCCATCATGTCCTCAACGGACCTCCTTGGCCTGTTCGGATTTTGGAAATGATTCGGCCCTTGGTGTTGATAGTTCTGGAAGTTTTGCTGGCCTTGATTAGGCGGGTATTGGTTATACTGGGCAGGAGGGACGTACTGATCTTGAGGATATTGATTCTGGTGCTGGGCTTGAAACTGATTTTGGTTCTGATGGTGTTGGGGTGCATGATTTGGCTGATTTTGGAAACTGTGGAAGTTTCTCTGGTGGGGTGGTACATAAACAGGATTCGGGTTTTGGCTTTGTGGGCTTTGATTTTGGGTTTGTTGGTTTCTTCCTGACCAGTTGGGCTGGTAGTCTGGGTTTGCTAGTCCACGGTTAGGGTTTTGGTTTGGATTGGGGTTATACTGGTTCTGTCCTTGGTTCTGATTTTGGCCCCCGTCTCCCCATCGAAAGTTTGGATGATCCCTCCATGGTGCATCCCGTTGTCTACCCTGAATCCAATGCCCACTGGAATTGAAGTACCCCACAGCATTGACATGTTCCATATTCACGTAGTCACTAGGCTGTTCATAGTTCGGTCCTTGATTTCCATGTTCTGCACCTTTGTAATTCCCAGCTGGGGGAGGTGGTGGGGTGCTTTTCTCGATCGCACTCAGAAGTGACTTCTTCAGCTCATCCATCTTCAAGTCCATTTTCTGCTCCAGTTTATTTTCCCGATCAGTAGACGAGACAACAGCAGCCCGTTCTCGGTTGTATCCTTCCCTTGAATGGTCATACTCTTTCTTTGCATTCAGTAGCTTCCTTAGGACTCTCTTCGCTTCGCTGACCCGTAATTGTGTGAAGCTTCCTCCTGACGATGAATTTGCTAGATCCTTGGTTACCGCGTTCATACCTTCGTAGAAAGTATGATGCACTTCAATGTCCGCCATGCGATGGTTGGGACATGATTCCAAAAGACCCATGTATCTTGCCCAATAATCGCTCAAGGGTTCATCATACCCTTGCTTCACATTAGTTATTTCCCTTTTCAGCGCGCTTGTCTTTGATGACGGGAAAAACTCGCCTAGGAATGCTGACTTGAAATCGGCCCAAGTCTCAATGGAGTTGGGGGGCAGGCGCATGAACCAGGTGTTGGCTTCCCCCTTGAGCACAAATGGCAAGGCCTTCAACCTATAATCATCCTCATTCGCTCCTGCTGGTCTCCTCTGCGCCCTACAAATTTTACAAAACTCATGCAGAAACTCATACGGCCCTTCATAGCTCTTCCCACAGTATGTAGGCAAAATCGCGATCACATGAGGCTTCACATCGCAGGCGGTTTGCCCTGGAGTGACGACTATGGCTTGCGATGGTTCTCCCTCGGTATGCGCGTTAAGGGTACCGATCTCTGGATCCTCATCTCCGTTGGCGGCCATCTGAACTGGAATGCCTTCCAACAGTGGTATCTCCTCTGGTATTGGTCCTTCTATGTTGTATTGCTCTTCGTCGCTACTCGAACCTAAGTCAGATAAAGCCGTCGACAACCCGGATCGAGTGGTTACGAGTATCGATCCTCGCTGAAGTATCTTCGGCCTCCACTGGTCAGGAGCCGAACTGATCCTCGCTGAAGTATCTTATGCACAATATATACACCGAAGTATCACTCACAGTAATTGCAAATAACGCTATCCATCCCCGGCAACGGCGCCATTTGAAAGGACCTGGGTGCGTAGGTGTCGTTCAAGCAAGGATATATCCTACTGATCAGGATAGAGATCCTAACTAACCTAGACCTTGGTTTCAAAGATTCCTCAACCCACTTCTACTGATCAGTATAGTGGTGGTAAGGGTCGAATCCCACAGAGATGGTGCGTTCTTAAACTACCGCGGTGACAATTGGAAGATTTGGTTAGCTACCACGCTTGGGTTGAGTTTCTACCTAGGATGGAACTTAAAGGAGGTGTTCTACTAGTCAGACGGTAAGGAAAACATTTGGAATGTAACTGTGTACGTGGAATGGGGAGACAATTTTGTAACAGAAAATATTTGGAAGGTACGGGTTTCTATTTTGGGCTAAACAGAATATTCAGAGTGTAGTGGAAGTTTGATGACTAGGCTGACAGGGCTTAACTAAAAGTGAAGGACAAAAGCAAAAGCATCTCGAAAAGTAAGTGGTCCCCTCCAATTGAAATAGACATCATCTTCTTCAACAAACACTTCCAAAATTCAGATAACAATTCCAGATTCAACTCGGAAAACTCAGATTAACAACTCACAAACACAGATCCAAAACTAAGAAATCAAATCTGAAATCAAACACTGAAACTGGACTTCTGCATACTGGTCAACATGAAAGAACGATTCAGAAATTAAAACTAAGCTTTGCATGCAACGATCTACTTTCCGATCAAACAGTACTTGTTTATCTATCCTAAAGAAATTTGTTACGTAAACGGAATTGAGAGATTCAGCACTTTAAACACCGAGAAACTTTAGATCTAAGCTAACTAGGCAAGGGAATAAAGAAACACCACAATAAACGAAACGGAAATCAACTTCATAGCATAAACACGTTCGGATCTTCAACAAAGTACTTCAAAAGCAGAAAATATCCAAAGGCAAACAAGATCCAACGTAAGGAAAGCGAGAAATTTAAAACTACGAAAGCAATGTAAAAGTGTTTTGCCACTCCGGGCGATGAGACTCTAAACTACGATCTTGCTGGCTGGAATGGACAATGACTGGAATTCTGGGAACATCTGAACGTCAAGTGATCATGGCTACGGCGAGGCAAGAAGCGGGACACGGCTGAAAGGCTGAAACTACCGAGAAAACTTTCTACCTAAAGATGGTGGTGAATGAGTGAATGTGTATCTCTCTCTCTCCAATTTGGCTTCCTTTTATAGGGAGGCTACCCTTGATTTTAGGGTAAATCCTCGTTGCAATTTGACTTCTTTGCCCTTAATTGTGGGTAATCCGTCCCAGCTATCCGTCTTCTCCATCTCAAGCCGTTTTAGCACGAATACTGATCAGTATGAGATCATGCTGGCGCCTCCTTCACCTGAACATTCCGAAACTTCCCTACTGGCTAGAACGCTTAACCTGCACACTTTAAACAACTGTTTTGCAAATATAATCAATTAAGCACATCATACTGACCCGTAACCAAGGCCTAGAATACGACTTATCACTCGGCCTAGTAGTTTAGATCTAGTGGTTTCGTGTTTGATCGTAACGTTTGAAGTCAAATTTGTTATTGCTCTGTTTTCATATGTTGATGCTCTGTTGGAGAAGATGAAGGAAGAAGTTAATTAGAAGTCTGATCCGTCATTTGTGTTGTTTGCTTTTTGCAGCTTTTCCGTCATACTAGTCAATTCAGGAAAATGGTCCCCACTGCATGTTTATGTTCTGTTTAGCTGTTTTAGGAAACCCGTTTACCTGGTCAAATAGTTTCGTATTAAATTTCCATAGTTAAACCTTATGCGTACGTTCTCTTTTTGTTCCCTAGGTCTAGCAGATAGGATAGTCACCTTTAATTTCTCCCAAGTCTAGCAGCAGCCGACCCCTTCCAAGTCCTCTGACCACTTGCTCGATCCTTACTCCCTATACTAGCCAATAGTAAATGGGTTAAGGTATTGATAGCGTTTGAGAGTCTCCCAATGACACAGTCAGATAGTTTAGAGAGTCCATAGGCTTAGCGGTCAAGTGAATCCTCTAGACCTGTTTGACCTCACATCTCATTTCTCTACCTCTATCAATCAAATAAGGCAAAAAGTGGCTAAGTTTGGCAAATCTTGGGGAGAAAGTAGGTCAATTTCGTGCGCCGCGTTTTCTCAGCGGGCCGATGCACCTTGGCCAGCGGTCGCTGCACAATGATCTGTAGCCTCTGCCTCCTTGATAGCTGTCGCTGTACCGTGTTGCAGCGGTCTCAGTGAATATTCCAGTAGCTTTGGAAACACTTCGAGCGGTCGTTGGGCGTGTTCTTCGTTTCAGCACAACTTTCTCCGAAGCGGACCGCTACTGGTTCGACGGTCGCTGAGCCCCAGCAGTCGCTGTGCGTGTTGCAGCGGACCGCTGGGCATCTTGAATGCTCCAGATTTCCAACTTCAACTTTTTGCTGTCTTTTTATGTTCAAATATGCACAAATCTCACAAAACACGTCAAATACCGAAATAGAGAAAATATGCAAAATATGGACGTGAATTGTGATTTTGACATTAAAAACAGACCAAATATAGGCCTTAAAACAATGCAAAATCAGAGTGTAACATCCCAAACTTTTGTGACTCTTTTATTTATGTTTTTGAAATTTTCGAATATGAGACTTTTGTTCTATGTGATTAAGTGCTTTACATGAAATAAATTGTCGTGGTTGATGTGGAATGATGAGCTTGATTTTTTATATTTTTTCCATTGAGGAAAAAAAAATTAATAGGATCATGCATATATTCTTTTTCGAGTCAATTCATTGAAATTATCAGCCCTTCCTAATTATTGAGATAGTATTTCATTTCTTGGATTTAATAAATTGTTTTGGGATTTTTCTTATCCAAATTAAATCCAAACCAATTGATCCCTAAATTGTATCACATGAAATTCGAACTCTAGCCTATTCATCTTGGGAGTTTCAAAAATCCCCTATTTAAAATGGGAGGATAAATTAATTTCTTTGATTTAATTAGGTGCTTTGTTGACTCCCTTCCTTTGAATTGAATCCAATTAAATCATGTCATATTTTATTTCTTCTCCCAACTTAATTAAAGAGTTGAAACAATTCCTTGACCTTTTAAGCCAAATTTTCGCCCCCCCCCTCATGATTTTGTAGGGGAGAATTTATTTGTTTCCTATTTTGTGGAATCCCTTTTTATTCAATTAAATACCATACTAATTTCCTATGTCTAATTAAATGGGGATGTGAATATTTCCTTTTAATTCTTACCCATATCACACGCCCCATGCTCCTATTTTTCCTTGTGGAAATTTATTTAATTGTTACCTATTATATGAGAGTCTTTTCCCATAAAGAAATTACCAAATTCAAATCCTATTCTATTTAATTGAGGATTTAAATAATTTCCTTGTGCTTTCCTCTAGTTATTTTCGGCCCCACCTTATTTTCCTACTTGGAGATTTAATTTATTTGTTTCCTTGTATTCATTATTTTTATTTCCTAAGTTATGAATATATTCTCCAAGTAAATACCAAATAAATTCCTTGTTGTGTGCAACATGGAATTTTCGAAATTCCTCCCTCCCCACAAGCCTATTTTATTCTTTTAATTGTGGGATTTATTTAATTGTATTTTCCCCTCAATTACTTAATTAATTAAATATTAAACATAACCCTAGACTTCAAATACCACCTAAACAAACCCTAGCCCCCATTTCTCCCTCACAAAAATCGTTCCTCCCTCTCTCCCTCACTCTCACACGCCTCTCCCCTCCCTCTCTACAATCTCTCCAAAGATCCCCATCAAATTCTTGTTCTTGCATCCGTTGAAGCCTATTTTCCAAGAGTCTCCGACGAATCGCATCGTCTCTTGTCCCTACCGATCCATTTTCGTCAAAGAAGGTATAATTGCTTCACTTTCCCTCATCCTTTTCGTTTGAACCATGTTCTTGAGTCCTACATGCATCTACATGCATCTAGTGGGTGTAATTTCATAAGAACTTTGATAGTTATGTGTTTTTTATTGAATTCATGTGAAGTTGGATTGGAATATTTGGTGAATGGTGTGAGTCTATGTGCAAACATGTTTATGAGAAACTTTTAAGCATGACTTTGTGTGTTTCAAGCATGAAAAATTGGTGTTTGTTCGATGGAAGAGGAAAACCCTATTTTCAAAACTATGAACCTGAAATCTGTGGCCTACGACCAGTAGCTTCTGATCTGTACTTGACCAAACAAACGATCGAATTTCGATATGAAATTTTTACTGAGTAAACTCCAAGGTGTTTTCTGTGTCTCGTGTGAATTTCAGCCCTTTTTGTCAAAAAATGAATATTTAATAAATTTTTGAAGTGGACTGCGCAAATATGCCAGAAACTTGTGTTCTCGCCAAGAATGTTTTGTTTTCTGTTTGACCGATCAAATGACCTCTGACTGATATAATTCTTGAACTATATGGAAATTTGAAGTGTCTTCTGAGTCGTATAAAATTTTCAGCCTTTTTGGGCATTGGATAAATTTATGGTGAATTTTTCAAATGAGCTGCGCAGTGCTGTCAGAAATTTTATGTTCCGACCAGAGAGTTTAGTATTTGATATGGCTGACTAAATGACGTGATTTCAGTGTGAAAATTTGTATGGATGAACTTGAATGTGTATTCTGTGTTGTGACCAAAATTTAGCTTCATATGAGGTCGGGTGAATTTATAGTAATTTTTACAAAACGGTCGCACAGTTTTGCCAGTTTTCTGCCTTGTTAAAATAACTCTTATTTTCAAGTTTAAAAGTATTATGTGATGCATGTATGTCCAAGGAACGTGTTTAATGATGTGATCACGTGAGATAAGTTGAAATATATTATGGTGTGTCTTTCCATCTTTGTGACGTATGTTGAGGTTGAGTAATTGAGAAAAACGATGAGAGAGAAACGATAGGACATGCATAGTAATGTGTTTTTGGTGGAAGGCTGACTTGTGTTGTCATTTACAAGGGTTATTGTGTATTCGTGAACTCGGGGAACGAGAGTTGCCATAAGTTGGGTTGTGAATTGTTAAGCGAACGAGGTGGGCTTTCTTTTCAAACCTCTTTATTTTCCGAAAATATTACGTGGTGTTATAAGGGTGGTTTAACTGTTATGTCATGCCATGTTTTTGTTTGTGAGATTGTTGCCTGATGCCTAGTTCGTCCGAGCTTACTCCGTTAGGCTATAGGGCTGTGTTGTGAAACGAATTCAGGTCTGAGTAGGGCCGTCAACCCTATCAGACTGTGTACACTGGTGGGATAGTGAGCCGTCCTTGCTAGTCGGCCGGTCTCGTGGGCGAATAGTGTGGCCACACTTTCGTCGCACTGTGATATGATGATTGTGATTGATGGAATGATGTGAAAAGTGGGAAGATAAATTATCTGGCCAGACTTGAAATGTTTTGTGTTCTCGTGATATTTTCTTGCTATCTAAAACTCGAGATCACTGGTATGGATGACATAATTATATTAAAAATGTTTTCGGCATGAGCCCATTGAGTACAACAAGTACTCAGCCCTGCATATTATTTTTCTTATGTGCAGGTTGAGCAGGATGTTGCGGAGGATGTTGAGCTAGCCTTAGTATGCGTTGTGTCTTCATACATAGGCGTGATCCTTGACTCTCTCTTTAAACCTTTTTCCGCTGCTTTCTTTTAAAGATATTTGTTATGAGTCATTTTTATTCAATAGAAAAGTTATAACTTTAAACTTCTTTAAACCAAAATGTTTTTCATTCTTTTAAGTTAATTAAGTTTTCAAATAAAACGCTATCCTTGCATGTTGTATCACGATCGCCGCGTTTGTAGTAACCCTAGTATGGGCGGTCGTGACACAGAGCGTATCAGTCGCCAGAGAGACCGCGATGTGGAGAAAGCTCCGGTAGCAGGCGGAGGTCGACGAGGGCGGCGTGGAGGTAGAGTTGCTGCTCGACCGAGACCTTATTAAAGGATTCATTCTTTTGTGGACCGAGACCTTATTTAGACTTGATCATGCCAACGAAAGAAGGATTCATTCTTTTGTGGACCGAGACCTTATTAAAGGTCTAGAGAAGGAGCCGTTTAAAACGTGTGAATCATGCTTAGAAGGCAAGATGACTAAGAGATCTGTCCTTTGGGATATACTGATTCAGACTTTCAAGCTGATCAGGACTCCAGAATTTAAAATTAAATTAAATCTTACCATATCTTACCAAATTTAAATCCTATTCCTATTTGATATGAGGATTTAAGTATTTTTTTTCCTTGATCTCTCCCATTCCACACTCCTACTTTCATTTTTAATTGTGGGATTTTATTTTATTCTCCCACAATTTAATTATTTTATTTTATTATGGGATTTATCCTAGACTATAAATTAAAAGAACCCTAACCCTAGCCCTCATATTTTTCGCCTCCCTCTCTTCTCTCCTCCCACACTTTTTTTTCCTCTCTTCCTCTCATTCTCCACCAATTCTTCACCAATTCTTTGTTCTTGCATCAATTTGGAGTTGGAAATTCAAGATTCATCGAAGAATCGCATCAATTATCTTTCCTACCTATTGTTTTTGAACAAGAAATGTATATTTGAATTCTCTTTCTCATCCTTTCCATTGAACCCATGTTTCTTGATCCCCTCATGCATATAGTGAGGGAAATTGTTAACACTTCTATGACCCAGTTTTGTAAAGATAAGGGGATAGTTCACCAGACTTCTTGGGCCTATACACCTGAACAAAATGGGGTAGCAGAAAGGAAAAATAGGATAATTGTAGAGATGACCCGAGCTCTTATGATTGAATCCAAAGTTCCCAAATATTCCTGGCTCGAAGCTGTCGCTACATCCATCTATATCAACAACCGTCTCCCAACCAAAACTTCGAAAATGAAAACCCCTCTTGATATCTTATCCAAACAAGCCCAAATTTCCGAATACCTCAGCCTCTCCCCTAAAATCTTGGGTTGCACCGTTTACACCCACATTCCTAAACATGAAAGAACGAAACTCTCTCCGTGTGCGATAAAGTGTGTTTTTGTGGGATATGGAGTGAACCAAAAGGGCTACAGATGCTATGATCCTAACACCCGAAAAATCACTACCACTATGAACTGTAACTTTTTGGAAACATAATTCTTCTACCACACCCACCTTAGTAGTCAGGGGGAGAGTGATCCAGATAGAACTACAGACTATCTAAGTTGGGTTGTGCCCGTTCCAAGTTCCTCGATTGAGGAACCAACAGATCCAGTTGTCACTTCTACCGAGCAGGTCGCACCACAAGAGCCGTCTCGCCCAGGCCCCAGTGATCCTTCTCCGACGATATCCGAGGTAATATCTGACCCGAGTATAGTTGAGATTCCAGTTACCACCGACTCTGCTGAAACAGAGCCTCAAGACAACACAGTTGATGGAGACACGGGAAGATATGTGCTTCCGTATCGAAGTACAAGAGGAATTCCGCCAAAACGGTACTCCCTAGAGAAGATTGGTAAAAAGAGCCGCTATGTTGTGGCAAACTTCGTACAAGGGAATCTGACCAAAATGACTCGAGCTTTTGAAGCTGCATTGTATGAAGAGGAAGAAATTCCGCAGACGGCCGAAAAAGCAATGGAGCATGATCGATGGAAGGAAGAAATGATAGTTGAGATGAAGGCGTTGGAGAAAAACAACACTTAGGTACGGAGCGAGTTACCGAAAGGAGTAAAGACAGTTGGATGCAGGTAGGTATTCATGATAAAAAGGAAACCAGATGGTACGGTAGACAGATATAAAGCTCGTCTCGTGGCCAAGGGATACACCCAGACTTACGGTGTAGATTATGATGAGACCTTCTCACCAGTGGCAAAAATCAACACTGTCAGAGTACTGTTCTCGGTTGCTGCTAATAAGGAATGGCCACTTCATCAGTTTGATGTGACCAATGCCTTTCTACACGGAGAATTACCAAAACCAGTGTACATGGAGCCTCACCAGGATTCGTTGGAGATTTCCTAGATGGGGAAGTGTGCCAACTAAAGAAGACATTGTATGGGCTAATACAATCTCCAAGAGCATGGTTTGGAAGGTTCACAGAAGTAATAAAGAAGTACGACTATGAGCAGAGCAACTCAGACCATACGCTGTTCATCAAGAAGAAGGACGACAAAATCACGTGCTTAATTATATACGTGGATGACATGATCATTACCAGGGATGATGAGGAAGAGATAGCCGAGCTAAGGAAGAATCTATTTCGTGAGTTTGAGATGAAAGATCTCGGCCTTCTCAAATATTTTTTGGGGATTGAAGTGCTAAGATCAAGGAAGGGGATCTTCATAAATCAGAAGAAGTATGTACTCTATCTTTTGGCAGAAGTTGGGATGCTCGACTGCAAACCCGTGGATACCCTGATGGTGCAAGATCACGGACTACAGATAAAAGAAGGAGCAAGACTAACCGACAGGGGGAGATACCAAAGACTAGTGGGCAAGCTTATTTATCTGTCCCACACGAGACCGGATATTGCATATGCAGTAGGAGTGGTAAGCCAATCCATGCATGCACCTCAAGAAGAACATTGGGAAGCATTCTTGAGGATTGTTCGATACTTGAAGGGAACTGCAGATCATGGGCTGATGTTTGCAAAACACGGACACATGGAGATACATGGCTTCACCGGCTCGGATTGGGCAGGAAACCCAAATGACAGAGTCTACTACCGGGTATTTTACCTTTATAGGGGGAAATCTTGTAACATGGAGAAGTAAGAAGCAGAAAGTAGTAGCTTTATCTAGCGCAGAGGAAGAATTCAGAGGAATCAAGAGTGGATTGACAGAGATATTGTGGTTACGAAAGTTGATGACGGAATTGGATCTTCGGCCGGCTCTCTCGTGTAGATTGTTTTGTGACAATAAGGCGGCCATAAGTATCTCAGAGAACCTGGTACAGCACGATAGAACCAAACATGTGGAAGTGGATAGACACTTTATCAAGGAGAATATGGAAGCCAAGGTGGTAGAAATGCCGTATGTCAAATCTGAAGATCAACTGACAGATATCTTGACAAAGGCAGTGAACTCGAAGTCGTTCCGAGAAGTACTGTGCAAGCTATGTATTGGGAACCCCATTACCTAGCTTGAGGGGGAGTGTTAGAAGATACACGAAGATTACAGAAATCAAGGGAAATATATGGAATTAATATAGGAATATATTGTGCCACAAATATAGCCTAGCAATTATTGTAAATTAGGTTTTCCTTATTTGTAGAGTTTTTTAGCCTATTTAACGTTCTAATCTCTACGTTGATGATACAATGAATAATACACTGATTTCCCTATCACACGACTAATAACTTGATTTATTGGTGGCAACATGTGTAGAAGAATAATTATCAATAAGCAATGTTTCTGTCCTAGAATAGTATGGAGATAAGCATTGCTTGTTTATTTCACAAACACATAGGTAGTAGGCCTTGGCAAGGAAAAAACCTTTTGGTTCATGAATTGCAAAATCTGCATCTTGATATGCCCCACCTAACTTCATCTGAAGCATGGCTGGGGAAACACATACGAGACTACTAGTAATGCACCCGCGCCTGTAACCGAGCCTAATGATGATTGTTGAGTACAAACCTATCCCACATCGGGTGTTTGAGGGAAGTTGGAAGGTGTATATAATTCAAGTCCAACCCTATCAGTTTGAGGCCTTTTGGAGGGACCAAAAAATCAAATCCGTCCGGACTAAACCCAAATCGGACAATATCAATATACTGTTGGCAGTCGACGATCCGAACAGTGATCAACCCATCGCGCCCATCGCGCAGAGAAGAAGCAGAGCCGGATGGCCCATCAGTGCCTGCAAGCTTAATTAAATAATAATTAGTTTAATTTTATGAATTAGAGTCGAGCGTATATTTACATTGATGCACACATGTCACACATCGCATTACCCTACCTGTTGAGATGTTATTTACTTATTATTTGGGCTGGAATTAATTATTTAGGTAAGCCCAAAAGTAATTTATTTCAAAGTCCAAAGGACTTAGGAAAATAATTGTTCTTATTTTCCTTGTATTTTCATTTGCGAACACAACGTCCGAACAAACAAAAAATTAATACTCCCTCTGTCCTTTAAATATGTCTCAGTTTGACCGAGCATGGATTTTAAGAAATGTAATGAAAATTAAGTTTAAAAAGTTGGTAGGATGTGAGTGCTACTTTAAAGTATTAATTTTATAACAAAATGTGAGTGAGAATAGGTTAGTGGAATGTGGGATCCACTACTAAATATGATAAAAAGTAAAATGTGACAAATTTTATGGGAGGAACGGAAATAGAAAAATGTGACAAAATTTCAAGGACGGAGGGAGTACCTTTTTGTTATTCCAAGCACTAATTATCGATCAAACAAACGTGACATCACATCAAAACATACACGAACCAAAGAACGATGGTCGCACAAAACATAGTACTCCCTCCGTCTGATAAACTCGGATTTTGCACTGCTTTTAAGCCATTATTTGGTCTGTTTTGAGTGTCAAAGTTGCATTACACGTCCATTAATTGCATATTTTTATCTATTTTGGTATTTTGACGTGTTTTGTGAGAAATGTTCATATTTGAGCCTAAAAAGATAGCCAAAAGTCGAAGTTGGAAATCTGGAGGTTTCGAGACGTCCAACGGTCCGCTGCAATCGAGCCAGCGACTGCTGGCGGCCACCGACCACTGAGCCAGTAGCGGTCCACTCCGGGAAAGTTGTGCTAAAAAGAGGAACACGCCTAGCGACAGCTGAGGTGTGCGCAGCGACCGCTCTAAGAGATCCAGAAGCTACGGGATGATTGCTAGCGACCGCTGAAACAATGTGTAGCGGCCGCTGTTCAAGAGGCAGAGGCTACAGATCAACCCACAGCGGCTGCTGGCCAAGGTGCAGCGGCCCGCTGGGAAAATGCGGCGCACAAATTTGACCTACTTTCTCCCCAAAATTTACCATACTTGGCTACTTTTTCCCATAATTAAGGGGCACGATTTTATGGCTATATACCCCCTCAAACCTCTTCAACAAGCATCTTCTTTTTACTATATAATTCCAGAGCATAATAGTTGAGAGTTCATCTTTGTTCATCAAATTGCAAGGGTTTTGAAGAAGGATTCAAGAGAAAATCAAGGCTACAAGGATTCAACCTTTGAGTTTTATTTGCTTTAGTTCTTATGTTCTTTTTGATTTCCCTAAAAACTATGTCTTTAGATTATTCTATCATGTGTAACTAAATTCATAGAATTCTAGGGATGTGTTAGTAACGACTTTGGTTATCCAATTCCTTTTTATTTAATATCCATTTTGTTCTTACTTCGTTTCTATTCAAAGTTCTGGATAATTGCTTCACGTTTGAGTGACACATTCTGTGATGATCTAATAAACTTGCGACATAATCGTGAGAGGAGGTTGGCGAGTTAGATTGGCTTAGTTGACACTACAATTAGCTTCCCTTAAAACGACACTATTAATTGAGAGTGAGGACTTTTCAAGGGTCTCAGGAGCTCGAGGGAGTTACAAATTTAGGATTAACAACCCTAGTGCAGTAATCTACGTTTGTATCGCATGAGCATAACTTAGGCGACCTGTCCTACAGAAGTAAGAATTGTGCTAAGGTATTTTAGTTGGAATTTGTATAACCTTAACTGTGAAAACACATCCATGGAATTCCCTTATCTCATCTGATTTATCACTGTGTTTTATCTGCAATAGTTGTTTATTTTTGTTTTTATTTTAAAAAATTCAAAACTCTTTCGGTTTTCTAAATAGTAGAAGAAGCTTAATAGAAGGTAGACAGTCTGTGATTGTTTTCCATGTGTTCGATATCTGGTACGGACCTTTAGCTATACTATTTATACCCTGTATACTTGCAGGTATTTTTAGTGCTAATAAAAAGTACATCAAGTTTTTGGCGTCGTTGCCGGGGGATACATTCACTAAGTGATTGATATCTTCAAACAGACTATTTTGCTACTTTGGATTCTAATTGCTTTTAATTTTTAATTTTAGTTTTATCATTGTTTATGTCTTCTACAGGTTGTGTATGCGAACGCGTTCTGGGAAGAACATCTTAGAGCCGCTCGATCTCGAACTTGAGAAGACATGTAGGAGAATAAGAAGTGATCAATGAACAATGGGGGACAACACTAGACCAGAGTTAGAGAAACTGCAGGCCTTAGTAAAGTAGTTGATAGAGGAGAAGGATGTAGAGAAGGCTACCCGCGAGGAGCAGGAGAAGAAAAATAAAGAGATAGTACCCGTGATGCATATGTTTAATCATAGGAACACAATTACTTCTCCTGAAGGCCCTCGCATTGATGCTGATAATTTTGAACTGCGTATGCCCCTTCTACAAAGGGTTGAGCAGTATCCTTTTGCAGATAGGGACACTGAAGATGCCAACCGCCACCTCACCAAGTTCGTGGAGATTGCGAACACTCTAAAGTTGAATGGTGTCGACGACGCTGCCATTAGGGTAAGAATCTTCCTATTCTCTTTGATTGATTCTTCTAAAGAGTGGTTTGAGTGTTTACTTGTAGAGCAAGTCTCCAAATGGAAGTATATAGAGTGGTGGCCTTCCTTGACAAATACTATCCTCCGGGAACCATCATAAAGCTCAAGAGTGAGATATTACAATTCATGCAATGCCATGACGAGCCCCTTTACAAGGCTGTTGCACGCTTCAAAGGCCTCCTCCGCAAATGCCCCAACCACGATTCAGGGGAGAATGGGACCATCAGGTAGGCATCCTTTACAACGGTTTTTATTGAAAACATTTGTGCTATGTTGGATTCAGGGGAGAATGGGAGATTTCTAAGGAAAAGTGGACCGGAGGCCTTGGCAGTTATAGAGGAATTCGCCACCAATAGTAGGTGGTGGTCCAAGGAGAGGCATACCTCGAGATGGGTAGCAGCCATTGAAGAGGCCGAAGAGAGTTCCATTGCTAAGGAATTGGCTGAGCTTAAAGTCAGGGTGGACCAAATGGACACGTCAAGAAGAGAGGATCTGGTTCCACCAACCTCCGTCATTGCGGTCACCAAACCCGACACTCCTCCAACTCCGATTGAAGAAGTCAACTATGTCCAACAAGGAGGGGGTCTCAATAGGTGTAACATCCCAAATTTTTGTGACTCTTTTTATATGTTTATTTGAAATTTTCAATTATGAAACTTTTGTTTCTATGAGATTAAGTGAATTGCGTGAAATAATTATCGTGAGTGATGTGGAATGATGTGCTTGAAATTTTTATATTTCCAATGTGGGGAAAATAATTAGTAGGATCATGCATTTATATTTTTCGAGCTAATTCATGGGAATTTTCGGCCCTTCCTAATTATTGAAATAGTATTTCATTTCTTGGATTTAATTAATTGTTTTGGGATATTTATCCAAATTAAATCCAAACCAAATGATCCCTAAATGGTACTACATGAAATTCGAACTCTAGCCAATTATCCTCGGGAGTTTCGAAAATCTCCTATTTAAAATAGGAGGATGAATTATTTTCTTTGATTTAATTGGTGCTTTGTTGACTCCTTTCTTTTGAATTAATCCAATTAAATCATGCCACCTATTATTTCTTCACCCAAAATAAATAGAGAGTTGAAATATTTCCTTGGCTATTTAAGCCTAATAATTTTCGGCCCCTTCACTAATTTTTGGAGGATAATTTATTTGTTTCCTATTTTGTGGGATCCCTTTTTATTCAATTAAATACTATACTAATACATATGCCAAATTAATTGGGGATGTGAACATTTTCTTATATTGTATCCTTCATGTCACACGCCCTACACTAGTTTGTTTCCTTGTGGGAATATAATTATTTGTTACCAATTTTATGGGAGCCTTTTTCCCATAAAGAAATTACCAAATTTAAATCATATTCTATTTAATTGAGGATTTAAATAATTCCCTTGTGCAATTCCCCTTAAATTTTCGGCCCTTACTTCATTCTTTCCTACTTGGAGATTCAATTTATTTTGTTCCCTTGTTTGTGGAATATCCATTGTTTTATTTCCTAAATTGTGGATTTATTTCTCTCCAAGTAAATATCAAATAATTCCTTGTTGAATTTACAGCCATAATTTTTGAAAATTTGGCTTCTTTTAATTGTGGGATATTGATTTATTAGCCTATATTTTATTCCTCCACAATTAATTAATTATTTCACCTATGGACTTAACCCTAAACTATAAGTACCACCTAAACAAACCCTAGCCCCCATTCTCCCTCACAAAAAAATCGTCCACCTCTCTCTCTCCCTCACTCCACACGTTTTTCCCCCTCCCTCTCTACAATCTCTCCAAAAATCCTTCATCCAATTCTTGTTCTTGCATCCGTTGAAGTTTATTTTCAAGAGTCTCCGACGAATCGCACTGTTTCTTGTTTATACCGATTCATTTTTGTCAAAGAAGGTATATTTGCTTCACTTTCCCTCATTCTTTTCGTTTGAACCATGTTCTTGGATCCTACATGCATGTAGTGGGTGTAGGAATCATAGATCGCAAAGTTAATCGGTGGGAAAGTGAGTTTGCTTGAGAACTTGATAGTTATGCGATTTTTGATTGAATTGTGTGAAGTTTGATTTGAATCTTTGGTGAATGATCTAAGTTTATGCGAAAACATGTTTAAGAGAGTCTTATAAAGCATGATGGTGTGTTATAAGCATGAGAATTTGTGTTTGGATGATTGGGAAATTGTGAGTCTGAAATCTGTGACGTTCGAACAGTATTTCCTGATGTGTGATTGACCTAACAAACGATCGAATTTTGGTATGAAAATTTTACTGAGTGAATTTCGAGGTGTTCTCTGTGTCTCGTATAAATTTTATCCCTTTTTGTCGAAAAATAAATTTTTGAAAAATGTTTGAAGTCGACTGCGCAATTCTGTCAGTAACGTGTGTTCTCGACCAGAAAGTTTCGAAATCTGTTTGACCGACTAAATGACCTCTGATTGATGTGATTCTTGAACTATGTGAAATTGTGAAGTGTCATATGAGTCTTGTAAAAATTTCAGCCTTATTGGACATCGTATGAATTTATGATGAATTTTTCAAATGAACTGTACAATGCTGCCAGAATTTTTATATTCCAACCAGAGAGTTGTATTAATGTTTTGACTGATAAAATGACATGATTTGAGTCTGAAATTTACCTGAATGAACTTGAATGTGTCTACTGTGTTGTGACAAAAGTTTAGCTTCATATGAGGTCGGATGAATTTTTGGTGAATTTTACAAACCAACCGCACAGTTCTGCCAGTTTTGTTGATGTGTGAAAATATCACTTATTGCTAAGTTTTGACGAATTACTTGGTGCATGTATCATTTGAGAAGGTATCCAATGATGTGATTATGTGTGAGGTGTTGAGAAATTTATGACATGTGAATGATGGGATGGGTAAGAGAACGATAAAAAGGAACAATAGGACATGCATGATAATATAAACTTATGGAAGGCTGATTGTGTTGTCGTTGACAATGGTGATTGTGTATACGTGAGCTCGAGGAACGAGAGTTGCCATAAGTTGGAATTTGATTTGTTAAGCGAACGAGGTGGGCTTTCCTTTCAAACCTCTTTATTTTCCGAAAATATTACGTGGTGTTATAAGGGTGGTTTAACTGTTATGTCATGCCATGTTTTTGTTTGTGAGATTGTTGCCTGATGCCTAGTTCGTCTGAGCTTGCTCCGTTAGGCTATAGGGCTGTGTTGTGAAGCGAATTCGGGTCTGAGTAGGGCCGCAAACCCTATCAGGCTGTGTACACTGGTGGGATCGTGAGCCGTCCTTGCTGGTCAGCCGGTCTCGTGGGCGAATAGTGTGGCAACACTTTCGTCGCACTGTGATATGATGATTGTGATTGATAGAATGATGTGAAAAGTGGGGAGATAAATTGTCTGGCCAGACTTGAAATGTTTTTGTGTTCTCGTGATATTTTCTTGCTATCTAAAACTCGAGATCACTGGTATGGATGACATAATTATATTAAAAATGTTTTCGGCATGAGCCCATTGAGTACAACAAGTACTCAGCCCTGCATATTACTTTTCTTATGTGCAGGTTGAGCAGGATGTTGCGGAGGATGTTGAGCTAGCCTTAGGATGCGTTGTGTCTTCATACATAGGCGTGATCCTTGACTCTCTCTTTAAACCTTTTTCCATTGCTATATTATTTAACTATGTCTCAAGACTTTAAATCGTTTCCGTATTGTGTTTGAACATGTATGGTTGTGTTAGGTTTTAACCAAGTAATTACGTTGTCTTTGAAAATGGTGTTTTCCGTGAATTAAATTAAATGTTTTACTTTAGAAGTTAATTGGGTTTCTTAAAGTTTATTTTCTCCGCTACTTCTTTTAAAAGTTTTTATCATGAGTCATTTCTAATTAATAGTGCAATTTTAACCTTAAACTTTTTTTTTAAACAAAAATGTATTTTTTTCTGCCTTTAAGTTAATTAAGTTTCCTTTTAAAGACGTTGTCCATGCATGTTGGTCACGATCGCCGCGTTTGTAGTAACCATAGTATGGGCGGTCGTGACAATAGGCCATATAACAAAAATTATCGCCCTAGTCAGGGGGCGGTAATTTCAATAATTAAAATGGAAACCGTCGTCATCCTAACCTTTCATAGTCTAACAACAACTTTTTGCAACCCCCTGCAGGGTTTAATGTGAGCAACGGTGGAGTAGTTGAGCCAATAAAAAAGGAGGTGAAATATGATTAGGGGAACATGAAGATTTTGGAAGTGCTAGTGCAAGATAGGAAGACCAATGATACAAAGATTGGAGTCGTTGAAACAAGGTTGCACAACCTCGAGGCAGGGATAAACACCATTGCCTCCGCCATCACGAACATCAAAAATCAAATGGACCAAGTCCAACAAAAGATGGAGGAGGATAAGGCCAAGGCAACAGCATGGGTTGCAGATATCAACAAGAAGTGGGTTGCAAAACAGAAAAGGATGAAGCCAGCACCTCCGGAATGAAATTTGGGGACTGTACAACTCCCGGCGGACCGCTTCACACTCCGCAGCGGGCCTCTGCCCGAGAGGCAGAAGCACCTGAATCCAAGCAACTTGTGCAGGACAATGGGATTGTGCTCCCTTTTCAGCCAAAGAGGAAGTTTAAGCTTGATGAACAATTCAGACACTTCTTAAGTAAGTTTTGCAAGGTACATACGAACATCCCTCTCATTGATTCGTTGTAGGAAATTCCTAGGTACGCTAAGCAACTAAGAGAGGCCGTGATGAAGAAGAAAAAGCTCACAAAGGCCTACCTCAAGTTGCCTCTCCACTGCAGCGAGATCATACAAATGACAATTACAGTAGATCCACCTACCAAATCGAGAGTGCAATGCTTAAATAAGAAGAAGCGCAACAAGTGAAAATGGAGCAAGAATGCAGGGTGGTGATGAGGAGCGACAAGTCACAGCTTTATAGGCCATTAGAAGGGGAAGATCTTTCTCAACCTTCTATTTTTATTGTAAATCGTTTACCTCAACCTCCCAAAAAGAGCAAGCCTAAACTTGCTAAGACTCCTTTGCAGGAAAGAACAAAGAGGAAGAAAAAGCTTCTACATCTAGTCGACTCCTTCAGCAAGAGAGTTGTTGATCCATCTGTTAGAGTTTGTATACTAGAAATCACCTTTCGAGTGATTGAATACTGTAAAAACTCTTATTTTATTTTCCAAGGAATAATACAGATTATTTTTGTCGTAATGTTGTTATATTTTACATTTAATTATTGTTTTATTACATATTTGTTAAGTCTTTGTTTAGGTAGACCGGTTGTGGGCGTCGTCCACTTTAAGGTAACACGGTCAGTTCTGAACAAAGAAAAAGTAGAATTTCACAACCTAGATAGGCTTAGACTACCTATTGTGAAAGGTTGCAATGTCAGTCTGCATATTTCTAACCCTTACTGAAATAAGATGATATTGGTGTGGTACAACACTGAACGGATCTAACAGCGAGACATGTCTTTATGCTATCTACTGAAAGACGAGGTCTTGATAAATATTCATTTCTTAATCAATATATGTTAGCATTGAGCATATGGTATTGGTTATGCACTACTTTGACTTATCAAATGGTGCGGGTTTTTCGCAACCCAATATTCCTGATATATTGGGTAGTGGTTTTTAATATCTAGGGTGCTAGGATTGCTATTATACTGAAACGTGTGCGAGGTGGGTCTCGTTTGATAATGTCCATAAGAGGAGCTCGAATAAGGTTTTATTATTTGGAACCTAACTAGTTGGAGTTTAACTACTATGTTAATAGTAAATAACTATTTCATGCTAACTTCACTCTTAGAATTAATAAGATGTTAATTAATTAATGGACATTTAAATATTAAGCGCGGGAAATAAAAGACAAAACAAATTACTTGTAATTTCAGATATGGATGGGCAAGTCAATATTACTTGTAATTTCGGATTTGGATGAGCAAGTCAATATTACTTCGGTAGTGGTTGCTCATAATATTCCAATATAAGCTTATATTAAATTTTGAGTTCAATTTAATTAGTAAAATGCTAATTGGGGGAGGCCATATCCAAATTCTTCCATAGATCTCTGTCTGGGCCCAAAAGGAACTTAATATAAATAGGAGAATAAATGAGACATAAAATACACACACACATTTTTTTACTCAAAATTTTCGTCCACTCCCTCATAGAGTAGGGTACGATCTTTTCTCCTTCAGCTCTCCTCCGTGAAATCATTTTTCTGTTTCTTTAATTTAAGTACTAGTATCCCGATGAGATCAGCCCACCCCGATATCGAAATACAGTTCGGAAACCAGCCAGAAGATCCGTGGTCTAGTACTCGACATATTCACGAGGAGAAGTAGCGATCTTCGATTCTTTAGAGAATCATCAAGGTATTATTCCTACTCCGTAGAAAAGAATGTTTAGGTTTGAATTATTCTAAAGCATGTTTTAAATTCAAGTTATGAGCATGATACATGTGATAATTACGCAAATAGAATTTGTCTAAATAATCTGCTTAATAGATCAAAATTATTTATCTGATTTATTTGTATGCGCTTCCGCTACCAACCCCTTCAATTGGTATCAGAGCCAGTCTTTGGCTCAGATTATTTGGATTTAAATTTCATGAAATTCTTGTATGCATGTGTTATTTGATTTCGAAGCATTTTCTTATATTTAGTTGTTATTATTTTATGCATGGTAAACTCAAGAACTATCGAATCAAAGAACTTGAATTGTTCGAACTACGAGACGTGCGATCCGTCAGTGCTCACATCGAGACGGATCGCATTACGTGTATTCAAAGAAGGGACGTCAAAGTAGTGGGAGCAAGAGAGGCGATCAAGCGGTGACCCACGAACGAGCGAGGGCTCGTGCACGCCGCCAGCATGACTGCGAAACCCTAGCGGCTCCGGAAACTGCGTTCGATGGTGGGAGCTGGAGGAGACGCGACTGCTTGTCTGAGAGCAGCGTGAGGTCACCGCCGAAAGTTTCTAACCCTAAGCGGAAGATCGATTCGGGGCTCCAGCAGCTGGCCGATAACGACGCACCTCATCGCGCGACGTCGGCCGTAGCAGTGGGAGCAGCGGAGTCAGGGCCGAGAGCAGTGGAGCCTGTGCGCGAGCTGCTGGTTGGGATCTCCAGCACCGAGACTCAACGCCTGGTGTGGCGACTGGCCGAGAATCAGGCACGCATCACGCGTGCCGATGGCCGAGAGCAGTGTGAGTATCGGATTCGATGAACTCGCCGGTGTTCTTCGTCTTCCATCGTTCAAACCTCGAACGATGAGATATCGGTAAAAGGATTATTTTTATGATTATTTAATTCACATAATTAAAAGAAATCATTAAAATATTATTATTATGTAATGTTAAAATTTATTTTTGGGAAGATTTCCCTAGATTTTAGAATATTTTAATTATTGACTATATCTATGGAAATAAATATATTTTATTTATACCTAGATGATATGAACCAGAATAATTTAATAGCTTCCTAAATATTATATATCTAGTACCCTAATAAGGATAGATTTGTAGTACATTAAATAATATAATTATTCTCTTCCTAATCTTGAACAAGGAATTAATTTAAATGTATTTTTTAATATTTGTCCAAGATATAAATAATTCAATTTATTTTAGATACATCTTATAGAAGATATGAATGAGAATTAAATTTTAGCATTTTAATATAACTTCCTTAATTAAGGTGTTCTCTCCCCGAGCTAGGAAGCAGAGAGCAATCTGGAGTGGACGGGTTGATGCTCTAATCCCTAGGGTATACCTTCCATGATTTGACATTTGTACACTTAAAATAAAGGGTATTTTTGAATTCTCTCTCATCTGTCCTACTCCTTGCACTGCCTACTTCTTCTGATAATTCTTATTGTTTAATTAGGCGGCTTTTCGACTTTATTACTTCATTTATGCTCGATCTGCATCTGCTCGGTTAGTTTGAACAATCTACTTGATCCAGCAGCAACCTGCACAATTTTAACTCAAAGTTTGCGCATTATCTCCCCGCAAAAGCACGTGAAGCCTTATCTGTTTGCTCATCATGACATTCGAAGTTACTTTGTTGGTTAGAAAAAAGGATATGTTGAGCTAGCCTTAGGATGCGTTGTGTCTTCATACATAGGCGTGATCCTTGACTCTCTCTTTAAACCTTTTTCCATTGCTATATTATTTAACTATGTCTCAAGACTTTAAATCGTTTCCGTATTGTGTTTGAACATGTATGGTTGTGTTAGGTTTTAACCAAGTAATTACGTTGTCTTTGAAAATGGTGTTTTCGTGAATTAAATTAAATGTTTTACTTTAGAAGTTAATTGGGTTTCTTAAAGTTTATTTTCTCCGCTACTTCTTTTAAAAGTTTTTATCATGAGTCATTTCTAATTAATAGTGCAATTTTAACCTTAAACTTTTTTTTTAAACAAAAATGTATTTTTTTCTGCCTTTAAGTTAATTAAGTTTCCTTTTAAAGACGTTGTCCATGCATGTTGGTCACGATCGCCGCGTTTGTAGTAACCATAGTATGGGCGGTCGTGACAATAGGCCATATAACAAAAATTATCGCCCTAGTCAGGGGGGCGGTAATTTCAATAATTAAAATGGAAACCGTCGTCATCCTAACCTTTCATAGTCTAACAACAACTTTTTGCAACCCCCTGCAGGGTTTAATGTGAGCAACGGTGGAGTAGTTGAGCCAATAAAAAAGGAGGTGAAATATGATTAGGGGAACATGAAGATTTTGGAAGTGCTAGTGCAAGATAGGAAGACCAATGATACAAAGATTGGAGTCGTTGAAACAAGGTTGCACAACCTCGAGGCAGGGATAAACACCATTGCCTCCGCCATCACGAACATCAAAAATCAAATGGACCAAGTCCAACAAAAGATGGAGGAGGATAAGGCCAAGGCAACAACATGAGTTGCAGATATCAACAAGAAGTGGGTTGCAAAACAGAAAAGGATGAAGCCAGCACCTCCGGAATGAAATTTGGGGACTGTACAACTCCCGGCGGACCGCTTCACACTCCGCAGCGGGCCTCTGCCCGAGAGGCAGAAGCACCTGAATCCAAGCAACTTGTGCAGGACAATGGGATTGTGCTCCCTTTTCAGCCAAAGAGGAAGTTTAAGGTTGATGAACAATTCAGACACTTCTTAAGTAAGTTTTGCAAGGTACATACGAACATCCCTCTCATTGATTCATTGTAGGAAATTCCTAGGTACGCTAAGCTACTAAGAGAGGCCGTGATGAAGAAGAAAAAGCTCACAAAGGCCTACCTCAAGTTGCCTCTCCACTGCAGCGAGATTATACAAATGACAATTACAGTAGATCCACCTACCAAATCGAGAGTGCAATGCTTAAATAAGAAGAAGCGCAACAAGTGAAAATGGAGCAAGAATGCAGGGTGGTGATGAGGAGCGACAAGTCACAGCTTTATAGGCCATTAGAAGGGGAAGATCTTTCTCAACCTTCTATTTTTATTGTAAATCGTTTACCTCAACCTCCCAAAAAGAGCAAGCCTAAACTTGCTAAGACTCCTTTGCAGGAAAGAACAAAGAGGAAGAAAAAGCTTCTACATCTAGTCGACTCCTTCAGCAAGAGAGTCGTTGATCCATCTGTTAGAGTTTGTATACTAGAAATCACCTTTCGAGTGATTGAATACTGTAAAAACTCTTATTTTATTTTCCAAGGAATAATACAGATTATTTTTGTCGTAATGTTGTTATATTTTACATTTAATTATTGTTTTATTACATATTTGTTAAGTCTTTGTTTAGGTAGACCGGTTGTGGGCGTCGTCCACTTTAAGGTAACACGGTCAGTTCTGAACAAAGAAAAAGTAGAATTTCACAACCTAGATAGGCTTAGACTACCTATTGTGAAAGGTTGCAATGTCAGTCTGCATATTTCTAACCCTTACTGAAATAAGATGATATTGGTGTGGTACAACACTGAACGGATCTAACAGCGAGACATGTCTTTATGCTATCTACTGAAAGACGAGGTCTTGATAAATATTTATTTCTTAATCAATATATGTTAGCATTGAGCATATGGTATTGGTTATGCACTACTTTGACTTATCAAATGGTGCGGGTTTTTCGCAACCCAATATTCCTGATATATTGGGTAGTGGTTTTTAATATCTAGGGTGCTAGGATTGCTATTATACTGAAACGTGTGCGAGGTGGGTCTCGTTTGATAATGTCCATAAGAGGAGCTCGAATAAGGTTTTATTATTTGGAACCTAACTAGTTGGAGTTTAACTACTATGTTAATAGTAAATAACTATTTCATGCTAACTTCACTCTTAGAATTAATAAGATGTTAATTAATTAATGGACATTTAAATATTAAGCGCGGGAAATAAAAGACAAAACAAATTACTTGTAATTTCAGATATGGATGGGCAAGTCAATATTACTTGTAATTTCGGATTTGGATGAGCAAGTCAATATTACTTCGGTAGTGGTTGCTCATAATATTCCAATATAAGCTTATATTAAATTTTGAGTTCAATTTAATTAGTAAAATGCTAATTGGGGGAGGCCATATCCAAATTCTTCCATAGATCTCTGTCTGGGCCCAAAAGGAACTTAATATAAATAGGAGAATAAATGAGACATAAAATACACACACACATTTTTTTACTCAAAATTTTCGTCCACTCCCTCATAGAGTAGGGTACGATCTTTTCTCCTTCAGCTCTCCTCCGTGAAATCATTTTTCTGTTTCTTTAATTTAAGTACTAGTATCCCGATGAGATCAGCCCACCCCGATATCGAAATACAGTTCGGAAACCAGCCAGAAGATCCGTGGTCTAGTACTCGACATATTCACGAGGAGAAGTAGCGATCTTCGATTCTTTAGAGAATCATCAAGGTATTATTCCTACTCCGTAGAAAAGAATGTTTAGGTTTGAATTATTCTAAAGCATGTTTTAAATTCAAGTTATGAGCATGATACATGTGATAATTACGCAAATAGAATTTGTCTAAATAATCTGCTTAATAGATCAAAATTATTTATCTGATTTATTTGTATGCGCTTCCGCTACCAACCCCTTCAATTGGTATCAGAGCCAGTCTTTGGCTCAGATTATTTGGATTTAAATTTCATGAAATTCTTGTATGCATGTGTTATTTGATTTCGAAGCATTTTCTTATATTTAGTTGTTATTATTTTATGCATGGTAAACTCAAGAACTATCGAATCAAAGAACTTGAATTGTTCGAACTACGAGACGTGCGATCCGTCAGTGCTCACATCGAGACGGATCGCATTACGTGTATTCAAAGAAGGGACGTCAAAGTAGTGGGAGCAAGAGAGGCGATCAAGCGGTGACCCACGAACGAGCGAGGGCTCGTGCACGCCGCCAGCATGACTGCGAAACCCTAGCGGCTCCGGAAACTGCGTTCGATGGTGGGAGCTGGAGGAGACGCGACTGCTTGTCTGAGAGCAGCGTGAGGTCACCGCCGAAAGTTTCTAACCCTAAGCGGAAGATCGATTCGGGGCTCCAGCAGCTGGCCGATAACGACGCACCTCATCGCGCGACGTCGGCCGTAGCAGTGGGAGCAGCGGAGTCAGGGCCGAGAGCAGTGGAGCCTGTGCGCGAGCTGCTGGTTGGGATCTCCAGCACCGAGACTCAACGCCTGGTGTGGCGACTGGCCGAGAATCAGGCACGCATCACGCGTGCCGATGGCCGAGAGCAGTGTGAGTATCGGATTCGATGAACTCGCCGGTGTTCTTCGTCTTCCATCGTTCAAACCTCGAACGATGAGATATCGGTAAAAGGATTATTTTTATGATTATTTAATTCACATAATTAAAAGAAATCATTAAAATATTATTATTATGTAATGTTAAAATTTATTTTTGGGAAGATTTCCCTAGATTTTAGAATATTTTAATTATTGACTATATCTATGGAAATAAATATATTTTATTTATACCTAGATGATATGAACCAGAATAATTTAATAGCTTCCTAAATATTATATATCTAGTACCCTAATAAGGATAGATTTGTAGTACATTAAATAATATAATTATTCTCTTCCTAATCTTGAACAAGGAATTAATTTAAATGTATTTTTTAATATTTGTCCAAGATATAAATAATTCAATTTATTTTAGATACATCTTATAGAAGATATGAATGAGAATTAAATTTTAGCATTTTAATATAACTTCCTTAATTAAGGTGTTCTCTCCCCGAGCTAGGAAGCAGAGAGCAATCTGGAGTGGACGGGTTGATGCTCTAATCCCTAGGGTATACCTTCCATGATTTGACATTTGTACACTTAAAATAAAGGGTATTTTTGAATTCTCTCTCATCTGTCCTACTCCTTGCACTGCCTACTTCTTCTGATAATTCTTATTGTTTAATTAGGCGGCTTTTCGACTTTATTACTTCATTTATGCTCGATCTGCATCTGCTCGGTTAGTTTGAACAATCTACTTGATCCAGCAGCAACCTGCACAATTTTAACTCAAAGTTTGCGCATTATCTCCCCGCAAAAGCACGTGAAGCCTTATCTGTTTGCTCATCATGACATTCGAAGTTACTTTGTTGGTTAGAAAAAAGGATATGTTGAGCTAGCCTTAGGATGCGTTGTGTCTTCATACATAGGCGTGATCCTTGACTCTCTCTTTAAACCTTTTTCCATTGCTATATTATTTAACTATGTCTCAAGACTTTAAATCGTTTCCGTATTGTGTTTGAACATGTATGGTTGTGTTAGGTTTTAACCAAGTAATTACGTTGTCTTTGAAAATGGTGTTTTCGTGAATTAAATTAAATGTTTTACTTTAGAAGTTAATTGGGTTTCTTAAAGTTTATTTTCTCCGCTACTTCTTTTAAAAGTTTTTATCATGAGTCATTTCTAATTAATAGTGCAATTTTAACCTTAAACTTTTTTTTTAAACAAAAATGTATTTTTTTCTGCCTTTAAGTTAATTAAGTTTCCTTTTAAAGACGTTGTCCATGCATGTTGGTCACGATCGCCGCGTTTGTAGTAACCATAGTATGGGCGGTCGTGACAATAGGCCATATAACAAAAATTATCGCCCTAGTCAGGGGGCGGTAATTTCAATAATTAAAATGGAAACCGTCGTCATCCTAACCTTTCATAGTCTAACAACAACTTTTTGCAACCCCCTGCAGGGTTTAATGTGAGCAACGGTGGAGTAGTTGAGCCAATAAAAAAGGAGGTGAAATATGATTAGGGGAACATGAAGATTTTGGAAGTGCTAGTGCAAGATAGGAAGACCAATGATACAAAGATTGGAGTCGTTGAAACAAGGTTGCACAACCTCGAGGCAGGGATAAACACCATTGCCTCCGCCATCACGAACATCAAAAATCAAATGTACCAAGTCTAACAAAAGATGGAGGAGGATAAGGCCAAGGCAACAACATGAGTTGCAGATATCAACAAGAAGTGGGTTGCAAAACAGAAAAGGATGAAGCCAGCACCTCCGGAATGAAATTTGGGGACTGTACAACTCCCGGCGGACCGCTTCACACTCCGCAGCGGGCCTCTGCCCGAGAGGCAGAAGCACCTGAATCCAAGCAACTTGTGCAGGACAATGGGATTGTGCTCCCTTTTCAGCCAAAGAGGAAGTTTAAGGTTGATGAACAATTCAGACACTTCTTAAGTAAGTTTTGCAAGGTACATACGAACATCCCTCTCATTGATTCGTTGTAGGAAATTCCTAGGTACGCTAAGCTACTAAGAGAGGCCGTGATGAAGAAGAAAAAGCTCACAAAGGCCTACCTCAAGTTGCCTCTCCACTGCAGCGAGATTATACAAATGACAATTACAGTAGATCCACCTACCAAATCGAGAGTGCAATGCTTAAATAAGAAGAAGCGCAACAAGTGAAAATGGAGCAAGAATGCAGGGTGGTGATGAGGAGCGACAAGTCACAGCTTTATAGGCCATTAGAAGGGGAAGATCTTTCTCAACCTTCTATTTTTATTGTAAATCGTTTACCTCAACCTCCCAAAAAGAGCAAGCCTAAACTTGCTAAGACTCCTTTGCAGGAAAGAACAAAGAGGAAGAAAAAGCTTCTACATCTAGTCGACTCCTTCAGCAAGAGAGTCGTTGATCCATCTGTTAGAGTTTGTATACTAGAAATCACCTTTCGAGTGATTGAATACTGTAAAACTCTATATTTTATTTTCCAATAAATGCAACAGATTATTTTTGTCATAATGTTGTTATGTTTTACATTTAATTATTGTTTTATTACATATTTGTTAAGTCTTTGTTTAGGTAGACCGGTTGTGGGCGTCGTCCACTTTAAGGTAACACGGTCAGTTCTGAACAAAGAAAAAGTAGAATTTCACAACCTAGATAGGCTTAGACTACCTATTGTGAAAGGTTGCAATGTCAGTCTGCATATTTCTAACCCTTACTGAAATAAGATGATATTGGTGTGGTACAACACTGAACGGATCTAACAGCGAGACATGTCTTTATGCTATCTACTGAAAGACGAGGTCTTGATAAATATTTATTTCTTAATCAATATATGTTAGCATTGAGCATATGGTATTGGTTATGCACTACTTTGACTTATCAAATGGTGCGGGTTTTTCGCAACCCAATATTCCTGATATATTGGGTAGTGGTTTTTAATATCTAGGGTGCTAGGATTGCTATTATACTGAAACGTGTGCGAGGTGGGTCTCGTTTGATAATGTCCATAAGAGGAGCTCGAATAAGGTTTTATTATTTGGAACCTAACTAGTTGGAGTTTAACTACTATGTTAATAGTAAATAACTATTTCATGCTAACTTCACTCTTAGAATTAATAAGATGTTAATTAATTAATGGACATTTAAATATTAAGCGCGGGAAATAAAAGACAAAACAAATTACTTGTAATTTCAGATATGGATGGGCAAGTCAATATTACTTGTAATTTCGGATTTGGATGAGCAAGTCAATATTACTTCGGTAGTGGTTGCTCATAATATTCCAATATAAGCTTATATTAAATTTTGAGTTCAATTTAATTAGTAAAATGCTAATTGGGGGAGGCCATATCCAAATTCTTCCATAGATCTCTGTCTGGGCCCAAAAGGAACTTAATATAAATAGGAGAATAAATGAGACATAAAATACACACACACATTTTTTTACTCAAAATTTTCGTCCACTCCCTCATAGAGTAGGGTACGATCTTTTCTCCTTCAGCTCTCCTCCGTGAAATCATTTTTCTGTTTCTTTAATTTAAGTACTAGTATCCCGATGAGATCAGCCCACCCCGATATCGAAATACAGTTCGGAAACCAGCCAGAAGATCCGTGGTCTAGTACTCGACATATTCACGAGGAGAAGTAGCGATCTTCGATTCTTTAGAGAATCATCAAGGTATTATTCCTACTCCGTAGAAAAGAATGTTTAGGTTTGAATTATTCTAAAGCATGTTTTAAATTCAAGTTATGAGCATGATACATGTGATAATTACGCAAATAGAATTTGTCTAAATAATCTGCTTAATAGATCAAAATTATTTATCTGATTTATTTGTATGCGCTTCCGCTACCAACCCCTTCAATTGGTATCAGAGCCAGTCTTTGGCTCAGATTATTTGGATTTAAATTTCATGAAATTCTTGTATGCATGTGTTATTTGATTTCGAAGCATTTTCTTATATTTAGTTGTTATTATTTTATGCATGGTAAACTCAAGAACTATCGAATCAAAGAACTTGAATTGTTCGAACTACGAGACGTGCGATCCGTCAGTGCTCACATCGAGACGGATCGCATTACGTGTATTCAAAGAAGGGACGTCAAAGTAGTGGGAGCAAGAGAGGCGATCAAGCGGTGACCCACGAACGAGCGAGGGCTCGTGCACGCCGCCAGCATGACTGCGAAACCCTAGCGGCTCCGGAAACTGCGTTCGATGGTGGGAGCTGGAGGAGACGCGACTGCTTGTCTGAGAGCAGCGTGAGGTCACCGCCGAAAGTTTCTAACCCTAAGCGGAAGATCGATTCAGGGCTCCAGCAGCTGGCCGATAACGACGCACCTCATCGCGCGACGTCGGCCGTAGCAGTGGGAGCAGCGGAGTCAGGGCCGAGAGCAGTGGAGCCTGTGCGCGAGCTGCTGGTTGGGATCTCCAGCACCGAGACTCAACGCCTGGTGTGGCGACTGGCCGAGAATCAGGCACGCATCACGTGTGCCGATGGCCGAGAGCAGTGTGAGTATCGGATTCGATGAACTCGCCGGTGTTCTTCGTCTTCCATCGTTCAAACCTCGAACGATGAGATATCGGTAAAAGGATTATTTTTATGATTATTTAATTCACATAATTAAAAGAAATCATTAAAATATTATTATTATGTAATGTTAAAATTTATTTTGGGAAGATTTCCCTAGATTTTAGAATATTTTAATTATTGACTATATCTATGGAAATAAATATATTTTATTTATACCTAGATGATATGAACCAGAATAATTTAATAGCTTCCTAAATATTATATATCTAGTACCCTAATAAGGATAGATTTGTAGTACATTAAATAATATAATTATTCTCTTCCTAATCTTGAACAAGGAATTAATTTAAATGTATTTTTTAATATTTGTCCAAGATATAAATAATTCAATTTATTTTAGATACATCTTATAGAAGATATGAATGAGAATTAAATTTTAGCATTTTAATATAACTTCCTTAATTAAGGTGTTCTCTCCCCGAGCTAGGAAGCAGAGAGCAATCTGGAGTGGACGGGTTGATGCTCTAATCCCTAGGGTATACCTTCCATGATTTGACATTTGTACACTTAAAATAAAGGGTATTTTTGAATTCTCTCTCATCTGTCCTACTCCTTGCACTACCTACTTCTTCTGATAATTCTTATTGTTTAATTAGGCGGCTTTTCGACTTTATTACTTCATTTATGCTCGATCTGCATCTGCTCGGTTAGTTTGAACAATCTACTTGATCCAGCAGCAACCTGCACAATTTTAACTCAAAGTTTGCGCATTATCTCCCCGCAAAAGCACGTGAAGCCTTATCTGTTTGCTCATCATGACATTCGAAGTTACTTTGTTGGTTAGAAAAAAGGATATGTTGAGCTAGCCTTAGGATGCGTTGTGTCTTCATACATAGGCGTGATCCTTGACTCTCTCTTTAAACCTTTTTCCATTGCTATATTATTTAACTATGTCTCAAGTCTTTAAATCGTTTCCGTATTGTGTTTGAACATGTATGGTTGTGTTAGGTTTTAACCAAGTAATTACGTTGTCTTTGAAAATGGTGTTTTCGTGAATTAAATTAAATGTTTTACTTTAGAAGTTAATTGGGTTTCTTAAAGTTTATTTTCTCCGCTACTTCTTTTAAAAGTTTTTATCATGAGTCATTTCTAATTAATAGTGCAATTTTAACCTTAAACTTTTTTTTTAAACAAAAATGTATTTTTTTCTGCCTTTAAGTTAATTAAGTTTCCTTTTAAAGACGTTGTCCATGCATGTTGGTCACGATCGCCGCGTTTGTAGTAACCATAGTATGGGCGGTCGTGACAATAGGCCATATAACAAAAATTATCGCCCTAGTCAGGGGGCGGTAATTTCAATAATTAAAATGGAAACCGTCGTCATCCTAACCTTTCATAGTCTAACAACAACTTTTTGCAACCCCCTGCAGGGTTTAATGTGAGCAACGGTGGAGTAGTTGAGCCAATAAAAAAGGAGGTGAAATATGATTAGGGGAACATGAAGATTTTGGAAGTGCTAGTGCAAGATAGGAAGACCAATGATACAAAGATTGGAGTCGTTGAAACAAGGTTGCACAACCTCGAGGCAGGGATAAACACCATTGCCTCCGCCATCACGAACATCAAAAATCAAATGGACCAAGTCCAACAAAAGATGGAGGAGGATAAGGCCAAGGCAACAACATGAGTTGCAGATATCAACAAGAAGTGGGTTGCAAAACAGAAAAGGATGAAGCCAGCACCTCCGGAATGAAATTTGGGGACTGTACAACTCCCGGCGGACCGCTTCACACTCCGCAGCGGGCCTCTGCCCGAGAGGCAGAAGCACCTGAATCCAAGCAACTTGTGCAGGACAATGGGATTGTGCTCCCTTTTCAGCCAAAGAGGAAGTTTAAGGTTGATGAACAATTCAGACACTTCTTAAGTAAGTTTTGCAAGGTACATATGAACATCCCTCTCATTGATTCGTTGTAGGAAATTCCTAGGTACGCTAAGCTACTAAGAGAGGCCGTGATGAAGAAGAAAAAGCTCACAAAGGCCTACCTCAAGTTGCCTCTCCACTGCAGCGAGATTATACAAATGACAATTACAGTAGATCCACCTACCAAATCGAGAGTGCAATGCTTAAATAAGAAGAAGCGCAACAAGTGAAAATGGAGCAAGAATGCAGGGTGGTGATGAGGAGCGACAAGTCACAGCTTTATAGGCCATTAGAAGGGGAAGATCTTTCTCAACCTTCTATTTTTATTGTAAATCGTTTACCTCAACCTCCCAAAAAGAGCAAGCCTAAACTTGCTAAGACTCCTTTGCAGGAAAGAACAAAGAGGAAGAAAAAGCTTCTACATCTAGTCGACTCCTTCAGCAAGAGAGTCGTTGATCCATCTGTTAGAGTTTGTATACTAGAAATCACCTTTCGAGTGATTGAATACTGTAAAAACTCTTATTTTATTTTCCAAGGAATAATACAGATTATTTTTGTCGTAATGTTGTTATATTTTACATTTAATTATTGTTTTATTACATATTTGTTAAGTCTTTGTTTAGGTAGACCGGTTGTGGGCGTCGTCCACTTTAAGGTAACACGGTCAGTTCTGAACAAAGAAAAAGTAGAATTTCACAACCTAGATAGGCTTAGACTACCTATTGTGAAAGGTTGCAATGTCAGTCTGCATATTTCTAACCCTTACTGAAATAAGATGATATTGGTGTGGTACAACACTGAACGGATCTAACAGCGAGACATGTCTTTATGCTATCTACTGAAAGACGAGGTCTTGATAAATATTTATTTCTTAATCAATATATGTTAGCATTGAGCATATGGTATTGGTTATGCACTACTTTGACTTATCAAATGGTGCGGGTTTTTCGCAACCCAATAATCCTGATATATTGGGTAGTGGTTTTTAATATCTAGGGTGCTAGGATTGCTATTATACTGAAACGTGTGCGAGGTGGGTCTCGTTTGATAATGTCCATAAGAGGAGCTCGAATAAGGTTTTATTATTTGGAACCTAACTAGTTGGAGTTTAACTACTATGTTAATAGTAAATAACTATTTCATGCTAACTTCACTCTTAGAATTAATAAGATGTTAATTAATTAATGGACATTTAAATATTAAGCGCGGGAAATAAAAGACAAAACAAATTACTTGTAATTTCAGATATGGATGGGCAAGTCAATATTACTTGTAATTTCGGATTTGGATGAGCAAGTCAATATTACTTCGGTAGTGGTTGCTCATAATATTCCAATATAAGCTTATATTAAATTTTGAGTTCAATTTAATTAGTAAAATGCTAATTGGGGGAGGCCATATCCAAATTCTTCCATAGATCCCTGTCTGGGCCCAAAAGGAACTTAATATAAATAGGAGAATAAATGAGACATAAAATACACACACACATTTTTTTACTCAAAATTTTCGTCCACTCCCTCATAGAGTAGGGTACGATCTTTTCTCCTTCAGCTCTCCTCCGTGAAATCATTTTTCTGTTTCTTTAATTTAAGTACTAGTATCCCGATGAGATCAGCCCACCCCGATATCGAAATACAGTTCGGAAACCAGCCAGAAGATCCGTGGTCTAGTACTCGACATATTCACGAGGAGAAGTAGCGATCTTCGATTCTTTAGAGAATCATCAAGGTATTATTCCTACTCCGTAGAAAAGAATGTTTAGGTTTGAATTATTCTAAAGCATGTTTTAAATTCAAGTTATGAGCATGATACATGTGATAATTACGCAAATAGAATTTGTCTAAATAATCTGCTTAATAGATCAAAATTATTTATCTGATTTATTTGTATGCGCTTCCGCTACCAACCCCTTCAATTGGTATCAGAGCCAGTCTTTGGCTCAGATTATTTGGATTTAAATTTCATGAAATTCTTGTATGCATGTGTTATTTGATTTCGAAGCATTTTCTTATATTTAGTTGTTATTATTTTATGCATGGTAAACTCAAGAACTATCGAATCAAAGAACTTGAATTGTTCGAACTACGAGACGTGCGATCCGTCAGTGCTCACATCGAGACGGATCGCATTACGTGTATTCAAAGAAGGGACGTCAAAGTAGTGGGAGCAAGAGAGGCGATCAAGCGGTGACCCACGAACGAGCGAGGGCTCGTGCACGCCGCCAGCATGACTGCGAAACCCTAGCGGCTCCGGAAACTGCGTTCGATGGTGGGAGCTGGAGGAGACGCGACTGCTTATCTGAGAGCAGCGTGAGGTCACCGCCGAAAGTTTCTAACCCTAAGCGGAAGATCGATTCGGGGCTCCAGCAGCTGGCCGATAGCGACGCACCTCATCGCGCGACGTCGGCCGTAGCAGTGGGAGCAGCGGAGTCAGGGCCGAGAGCAGTGGAGCCTGTGCGCGAGCTGCTGGTTGGGATCTCCAGCACCGAGACTCAACGCCTGGTGTGGCGACTGGCCGAGAATCAGGCACGCATCACGCGTGCCGATGGCCGAGAGCAGTGTGAGTATCGGATTCGATGAACTCGCCGGTGTTCTTCGTCTTCCATCGTTCAAACCTCGAACGATGAGATATCGGTAAAAGGATTATTTTTATGATTATTTAATTCACATAATTAAAAGAAATCATTAAAATATTATTATTATGTAATGTTAAAATTTATTTTTGGGAAGATTTCCCTAGATTTTAGAATATTTTAATTATTGACTATATCTATGGAAATAAATATATTTTATTTATACCTAGATGATATGAACCAGAATAATTTAATAGCTTCCTAAATATTATATATCTAGTACCCTAATAAGGATAGATTTGTAGTACATTAAATAATATAATTATTCTCTTCCTAATCTTGAACAAGGAATTAATTTAAATGTATTTTTTAATATTTGTCCAAGATATAAATAATTCAATTTATTTTAGATACAACTTATAGAAGATATGAATGAGAATTAAATTTTAGCATTTTAATATAACTTCCTTAATTAAGGTGTTCTCTCCCCGAGCTAGGAAGCAGAGAGCAATCTGGAGTGGACGGGTTGATGCTCTAATCCCTAGGGTATACCTTCCATGATTTGACATTTGTACACTTAAAATAAAGGGTATTTTTGAATTCTCTCTCATATGTCCTACTCCTTGCACTACCTACTTCTTCTGATAATTCTTATTGTTTAATTAGGCGGCTTTTCGACTTTATTACTTCATTTATGCTCGATCTGCATCTGCTCGGTTAGTTTGAACAATCTACTTGATCCAGCAGCAACCTGCACAATTTTAACTCAAAGTTTGCGCATTATCTCCCCGCAAAAGCACGTGAAGCCTTATCTGTTTGCTCATCATGACATTCGAAGTTACTTTGTTGGTTAGAAAAAAGGATATGTTGAGCTAGCCTTAGGATGCGTTGTGTCTTCATACATAGGCGTGATCCTTGACTCTCCCTTTAAACCTTTTTCCATTGCTATATTATTTAACTATGTCTCAAGTCTTTAAATCGTTTCCGTATTGTGTTTGAACATGTATGGTTGTGTTAGGTTTTAACCAAGTAATTACGTTGTCTTTGAAAATGGTGTTTTCGTGAATTAAATTAAATGTTTTACTTTAGAAGTTAATTGGGTTTCTTAAAGTTTATTTTCTCCGCTACTGCTCGGTTAGTTTGAACAATCTACTTGATCCAGCAGCAACCTGCACAATTTTAACTCAAAGTTTGCGCATTATCTCCCCGCAAAAGCACGTGAAGCCTTATCTGTTTGCTCATCATGACATTCGAAGTTACTTTGTTGGTTAGAAAAAAGGATATGGTTTGCCACAGTATTTGTTTCATGAGCGGGTGTTTGGACCGTCTTCCTACAACTTTGCAATAGAGGAATCTAGTATAAAGACCATAATGCGGTCATATCATAATAGTACAGAGCTAGTGAGGTGTAATGTATGTTCCTAAAAGTGAATTAATTTAATTGAAATGGAGGGTGAATGGGTAAATTGACTGGTTAACTGGGACCAAGTTTCGACGCAAGAAAATAAACGGGGCCTCCTAGGGCCCTTGCATGACCTTCTGCCTGGGCCTGATGCCTTTCATAGGGCCCTTAACCTCAATGCAGATGAACCATTAGATATGTCGAGACAAAGGGTCCTTAACTTGGCATCTTAGCAAAACCAAACATAACATGTCTACTCTTATGAACAATATTTAAATATAATTACATTTGATATTGTATTTAATTATTATTATTATTATTAAAATTTAAATTATGAATCACATAGTATTAAATAAAAATAATTAATATTTATATTATTTTATTAATATATGTTTTAATTATGAATCATATAGTATTACATAATAATAGTAATAATAATAATTATTATTATTATTATTAATGTAAATTTGAAATTATGAATTATTCAATTATAATACAAATAAATAACAACAATTTCAACAATAATTATGTTTTCATTATATTATTTATGATTATAAATATTATTCCCTCTATCTCACATTTATTAAAATAGAAGCATTACACTCTCTACTTTTTCTCAGTTGTACTTTATCTTCTCTCTGCTTAACTCACAAAATAAAACTATATAAAATCTTGTGCCAAAAAGGAAATGTTCAACTTAGAGTGGGACAGAGGGTGTATGAACTAATAACTTACCGAGAAAATCTTAATCTTATAATTTTAATTAGATTTATAATAATTGATATAATTAATTGCTTCACTTTCCCTCATCCTTTTCGTTTGAACCATGTTCTTGAGTCCTACATGCATCTAGTGGGTGTAGGATTGATAGATCGCAAAATTTAACGGTGGGAAAGTGTAATTTCATAAGAACTTTGATAGTTATGTGTTTTTTATTGAATTCATGTGAAGTTGGATTGGAATATTTGGTGAATGGTGTGAGTCTATATGCAAACATGTTTATGAGAAACTTTTAAGCATGACTTTGTGTGTTTCAAGCATGAAAAATTGGTGTTTGTTCGATGGAAGAGGAAAACCCTATTTTCGAAACTATGAACCTGAAATCTGTGGCCTACTACCAGTAGCTTCTGATCTGTAATTGACCAAACAAACGATCGAATTTCGATATGAAATTTTTACTGAGTAAACTCCAAGGTGTTTTCTGTGTCTCGTGTGAATTTCAGCCCTTTTTGTCGAAAAATGAATATTTAATAAATTTTTGAAGTGGACTGCGCAAATATGCCAGAAACTTGTGTTCTCGCCAAGAATGTTTCGTTTTCTGTTTGACCGACCAAATGACCTCTGACTGATGTGATTCTTGAACTATATGGAAATTTAAAGTGTCTTCTGAGTCGTGTAAAATTTTCAGCCTTTTTGGGCATTGGATAAATTTATGGTGAATTTTTCAAATGAGCTGCGCAGTGCTGTCAGAAATTTTATGTTCCGACCAGAGAGTTTAGTATTTGATATGGCTGACTAAATGACGTGATTTCAGTGTGAAAATTTGTATGGATGAACTTGAATGTGTCTTCTGTGTTGTGACCAAAATTTAGCTTCATATGAGGTTGGGTGAATTTATAGTAATTTTTACAAAACGGTCGCACAGTTTTGCCAGTTTTCTGCCTTGTTAAAATAACTCTTATTTTCAAGTTTAAAAGTATTATATGATGCATGTATGTCCAAGGAACGTGTTTAATGATGTGATCACGTGAGATAAGTTGAAATATATTACGGTGTGTCTTTCCATCTTTGTGACGTATGTTGAGGTTGGGTAATTGAGAAAAACGATGAGAGAGAAACGATAGGACATGCATAGTAATGTGTTTGCAACGCGAATTGGGCACACAACTGAACTTCAGCACTGCTTATCACCCGCAATCGGATGGGCAGTCAGAGAGGACGATTCAGACACTTGAAGATATGTTGCGAGCAGTTGTCTTAGATCGAGGGGAAAGTTGGGAAACAGTTCCACCATTGGTTGAATTCGCCTACAACAATAGCTATCAAGCGACGATCGATATGGCCCCGTACGAAGCTTTGTATGGCAGGAAGTGTCAATCCCCACTTTATTGGGATGAAGTCGGCGAGAGGAAGATGTTAGGACCCGATGCTATAAAGGAGATGACTGAAATTGTGCATCAAATCCGCGTAAGGATCAAGGAAGCTCAAGATAGACAGAAGTCGTATGCGGACGTGCGTCGAACGGAAATCAAATTCGACGTTGGTGACAAAGTGTTCTTGAAAGTGTCCCCGACGAGAGGAGTTGCGAGATTTGGAGTGAAGGGCAAGCTGAAACTGCGTTTTGTGGGACGTTGGTGACAAAGTGTTCCTGTGGCATATCGTTTGGCGTTACCTCCCAGCTTTGGGAATGTGCACAACGTTTTCCACGTGTCGCAGTTGCGCAAGTACGTGTTCGACCCCAAACATGTGATTCACCAAGAGGAAGTGATCCTAAACCTCGACATGAGCTACGAGGAAAGGCCCGAAGCAATCCTAGATCGGAAGGTACAAGAGCTACGGAACAAGACGATAGCGTCCGTGAAGGTGTTGTGGAAGCACCATGGTCCCCAGGAAGCTACGTGGGAGTTAGAAGATAAGATGAAAGAAAAGTTTCCGAGCTGTTTGTGTGAGACGATCAAATTTCGGGACGAAATTTCTGTTTAGAGGGGAATGATGTAACATCCCAAACTTTTGTGACCCTTTTTATTATGTTATTGGAATTTTTTGGAATTTTGAAACGTTTGATTTAATGTGATTAAGTGTTTTGCGTGAAATAAATTGTCGTGGTAATTGTGGAATGATGAGCTCGAGTTTTTTTTATCGTTTTCCAATGTGGGGGAAAGATTAATAGGATCATGCATTAATCATTTCTCGATTCAATTAATTGATACTTCCGGTCATTCCGAAATTATTGAAATAGTACTTCTCTTTGTGGATTTAATTAATTGTTTTGGGACTTTATTCCAAATTAAATCCAAACCAATGGACCCTAAATTACACTACATGAAATTCGAACTCCATCCCTTTTTCCTTGGGAGTTTCGAAAATCTCCAATAGGATATTGGATTATTTTTCATTCGATTTAATTGGTGCTTTATGGACTCTCTTCTTTTGAATTTAATCCAATTAAATCATGTTATATTTTACTTCTTCACCCAAAATAAATAGAGAGTTGGGATATTTCCTTGACTATTTGAGCCTAGCAATTTTCGGCCCTCTCCAATAAAATTTGGAGAATATTTTTATTTGTTCCTAATTTGTGGAATCCCTCATTATTCAAATAAATTCCTATTCTATTTAATTGGGGGTGTGAATAATTTTTCTACTACTTCCCTTCCATGTCACACGCCCCATACTACTATTTTCCTTGTGGGAATTTGAATAATTGTTACCTATTTTATGGGAGCCTTATTCCATAAAGAAATTACCAAATTTAAATCCTATTCTATTTAATTGGGGATTTAAATAATTTCCTTGTGCAAAGCCCTTGAAATTTTCGGCCCCCACCACAATTTTCCTACTTAGAGATTTAATTTATTTGTTTCCTTGTATCCATTATTTTTTATTTCCTAAGTTGTGGAATTAATTCTCTCCAAGTAAATACCAAATAATTCCTTATTAATTTTTCAGCCATAATTTTTGAAAATTTGGCTCTTCATAATTGTGGGATTTTTATTCATTGGCCTATATATTTAATTCCTCACAATTTATTTATTTAATTCATTCATGGACTTAAACCTAGCAAATAAATACCAAATAATAAAACCCTAGCCCCCATTCACTCAAAAATTTCGCCACTTTCATTCTCTCCCTCTCCCACACGTTTTTTTTTCATCTTCTCCCACTCTCCCATCTCCAAAAATCCTCCATCCACCATTGTTCTTGCAACCATTGAAAGTATCTTCAAGAGTTTCCGACGGATCGCTTCATTCTACGCTTCTACCGATTCGTTTTGTCAAAGGAAGGTATATTCGCACACTTTTCCTCCTCCTTCTCTTTTGAACCATGTCTTGAGTCCTACATGCACGTAGAGAGTGTAGGTTTGATAGATCGCAAGTTTTAACGGGAGGGAAATTGTGTGTTCGTAAGATCTTGTTTGATTTTTACGTTGTTGATTGGAATCATGTGTATTGGATCGAAATATTTTCGAATAATATGAGTTTGTATGCAAATATGTGTATGAGGAACGTGTAAGCATGATTATGTGTTTTCGAGCATGAAAAATCGGTGGTTGTGTTGTGGAAGTTTTAAAAACCCTATTTCCGAATTTGAACCAGAATTTTGTGATGCTCGACCAGTGACTTATGATCTGTATTCGACCCATCAAACGAACGAATTTGGCTACGAAATTTTTACTGAGTAAACGTCAAGGTGTCTCCTGTGTCTCGGGTGAATTTCAGCCCGTTCTATCGAAAAATTAATTTGTTAATAAATTTTGAAGTTGACTGCGCAAATCTGCCAGAAACGTGAGTTCTCGCCATGAATGTTTCGTTTTCTGTTTGACTGACCAAATGACCTCCGATCGATGTGATTCTTGAACTATATGAAAATATGAAGTGTTTTCTGTGTTGTGTTAAATTTTCAGCCTTTTTGGGAATCTTATGAATTTATGGGGAATTTTTCAAATGAACTGCGCAATACTGTCAGAAATTATATGTTCCGACCAGAGAGTTCAATATGTGATGTGACTGACTAAACGACGTGATTTCGATATGAAAATTTTCATGGATGAACTTGAATGTGTCCTCTGTATTGTGGCCAAAATTTAGCATCTTTTGAGGTCGGGTGATTTTATAGTAATTTTTACAAAACGGTCACGCAGTTCTGCCAGTTTTCTGCCTTGTTAAAATAACACTTATTTTCATGTTTAAAAGTATTATATGATACATGTATGTCCAAGGAACGTGTTTAAATGATGTGATCACGTGTGATAAATCGAAATGTGTTACGATGTGTTCTCCCATCTTTGTGACGTATGTTGGGTCGGGAATTTGAGAAAAACGACTAGAGAATCGATAGGACATGCATAGTAATATGTTGTTGGGGAAAACTAATTGTGTTGTCTTTGACAAGGGTGTTGTGTACTCGTGAACTCGAGGATCGAGAGTTGCTAAGTTGGGTTGTGAATTGCTAAGAGAACGAGGTTGGCTTTCTTTTCAAACCTCTTTATTTTTCCGAAAAATATTATGCGGAGATACAAGGGTGGTTTAACTGTTATGTCATGCCATGGACTGTTTTTGTTATGAGATTGTGTGCCTGATGCCTAGTTCGTATGAGTTTACTCCGTTAGGCTATATGGCTGTATTGTGAAACGAATTCGGGTCCGAGTAGGGCCTTAAACCCTATCGGGCTGTGTACACTGGTGGGATCGTGAGCCGTCCTTGCAAGTCGGCCGGTCTCGTGGGCGAATAGTGTGGCCACACTTTCGTCGCACTGTGATTGTGATTATTGGATTGATGTGAAAAGTGGGGAGAATATTTGACTGGCCAGTCTATGAAACATTTTTGTGTTCTCGTGATATTTTCTTTACTGCGTATAAAACTCGAGATCACTGGTATGGATGACATAACTTGATAAATGTTTTCGGCATGAGCCCATTGAGTACAACAAGTACTCAGCCCTGCAATTTCTTTTAAAAATTTTGCAGGTTGAGCGAGATGTTGCGGTGGATGTTGAGCTGGCTAAAGACCCTAGGATACGTTGTGTCGTCATACATAGGCGTGATCCTTGACTCTCTTTGAACCTTATTTATCCGCTGCTATGTTTTAAATTGTGTCTTAAGACCTTAATCTTTATGTTTTTGTGTCTGAACATGTATGGTGGTGATGAGTTTTAAACAAGTTTTACGTTGCATTTTAAAAATGGTATTCTTCGAGATTTAAGTTTAATGCTTGTTTTACTTAAATTTTTAATTGATGTATTTCTTAAGTCTAACTTTTCCTTTGTCCTTTTTAAAAGTATTCTTTTTATCTTATGTCCTTTCAAAAACAAAAATAACAAAACCTTAAAATCTTTAAGTTAGGTTGTTTTCCTTTCTTTAATTCAATTAAGTTGTTCTTTTAAATTGTAATCCATGCATGTCGGTCACGATCGCCGCGTTTGTGGTACCCCTTGTATGGGCGGTCGTGACAGAGTGGTATCAGAGCTTTGTTCTTTCGCTCTGGTCCGAGAGTCTTCTTTCACTTTAAGTCTAAGTTAGTGAACCCTCATTGACTAGAAGTGTCACGAAGGCTCAACATCCAAAACATCACGCTCAACCAAGGAAAGTGAGGTATGTTTTAAGTTGTTGATGAAATGTGTGAATGATGTATAAAATCGACGATATGATGAGGATGTTTTGGGCAAAAGAATGCATGAGCATGTAATTACGTGATGATGTGAGGTTATTTTTCATGTTGAAATTCGAGAATAAATGATATGATGACATACATATGTTGAATGTGAGCATGATGATTTAAACGCGTGTATTATGGGTGAAAACAATATGAGCATGAATTGAGAAGATGATTTAAGCACGTGTTGTATGTGCGAATATGATATTGGTATAGTATGATTATGTGGGACATGAGCAAGATTGGTATGATGACTTAAGTATGTGCTATGTGTGTGAAAGTGTTATGACGTAAGCATGTGATTATGGGAAGATGGCGTGTTTTACATGAAAGATGGAAATTAATGAGTTGTTTTGAGAATGTTGAATTTTTTTTTGAGAAAAGATGAGTAATCTAAAAATGTTGTCTCAAACATATATGTGAAGTGCATGAGTGTTTTGGTTGGAATGCAAATGTGTTATGAGTTTTGCAATATTAATGACTAGTTGTTCTAGTGGGAAAAATATTTATGTTGTGGAAAGTTGTTGGAACTTTTTGAAAAAAAAAATAAAAAAAATAAAAAAATCTTTGAACTTTAAACGAAAATATGTTAGTTCTTTCTTTTGAGAAAATTAATTGATCAATGGAAATTGTTGTGTTTATTGTTCAAAAAAAAATGAGTTTTGCAAAAAAAAAAAAAAAAAAAAAAAAAAATTACTTCGTTTGGAAAATTGAGCTGTGGAAGTGTGATGTTATGTATGTTATGAGGTGCGAGGTATGATGTGTTATTCTATGGAATGTTTTATACGAATGATGAAAGTCGATGCGAAACTACGATTTAGTTTGAGTCAACTTTTACTTTAAAAGTGAGATGTGGAAAATTTTTTTTGGAAAGTGTGAAAGTGTAAAGAAATTTTGTTTCAAAAGTTTTGAATATGATGTGAAGTTCGAAAGTGTTTTGCTATGGGATGTGAAAATGTGGTTTGTTTACCTTGAGGTATGAATGACGTAAATTGAAGTAGACGATGATCTATGAGATGATGAATTGTGTTGTGAACTTAGGGTACCTAAAATAAAATGCCTAGTTGACCGCGCGAATCGTAGCTCAAAGTTGAAAACTTAACAACTGCTTTTCCGAGCAATGAAACGTACGAGAATATGAAAGTTTAGGCAAACGCTTAAGTCAAGGTGCGAGACAAGAAGAACCGATGCTAAGAGATATTTTCATGCAACGACGAGCGATCATACTCGCGATTTAAATTAGTATAGTTTAATCTTGCGTAAGTGGAAGCACGATGGAGATGATCTCCATACCCTGCTAAGGAGCACGAGGATGATAACCATGTCCTACGAGGATAGTCATTATGACAGGCAAAGAATTTTATGAAGATATGGATTCCAACTATCGTTATTAGCGGCAATGACACGAAGAATCTCAGCGTGGAATCCACAGTTCTTAGAGCGATGTTACCAGTTTCGGCTTGCGAAAGATGAACAAGGAGGTGCGACTTTAATAGCTGGAACAAACTATTCTAATCAACAGTTCTTACTTGAATTATAAGAAGTTATCTTTCAGGACCTTTCAAATAGCCGTGAGCCATTGTCTATTTAACAACTTGTTTCATTCACCCCTTGCAAGTGATGTATATTGTTTCTTTTCCTCCATTGAGTCATAACTCACTTTCAGTTCTTGGAAAGTGGTGTTGCCTTCATAACTTTGGACACTTGGATTGATTGTAGTCTTCTTTGACCTATTATTTATACGGATCATATTTTGACTTTGTGAGCCTTTGCTATTGACCTTCATTCCTAAGATTGCTTGCAGTTATGTCCTTCAATACGATCACGTTTCGTAGACATGTTTTTCTGTGGGATATTTCTCTTGGAACTTTTGTTCAACTTTTATTTTGTCACCATGTCTGTGTCAAGTTCTTTCTTACAGAGTGAAATTCTTTTTGGTTCAGTTCATGTATCCTTTCGGTAATAGAACCTTTCTTTCTACAAAATGAAGTTAAGGCCTACATTTTGTTCCTTGCCTTAACAAACTTAATCCACTTGATTTTTGTTTTCAATAGCCCATTTGACTTTGATTGCCTTTCACAAACTTATGAACCCATTGATGTTATTCTATCAATCCATATTATGATTTTCGTTGAACCATGATCAGTACCGCCTTGTGACAAATGCCTACATTTCTAAATCCTCATGCAACTGATCATTTCTTTTCCCTCAACCTTTTAAGTCATTATCCATTGATGTGTGGATCTTTCAAATTTGGTCGAGCAACTGAATTGTCTTTTGGTAGCCTACTATGAGAGTTGACATTAATTTGATTTCATCCCATATTCATGGCCTATCTTATGCTCTTTCAAGCTCCGAGGGGATGATCATAACCAATTGTTACAATTCAAAAATCGGTTCATATCCAAGTTAAGACTGTTTGACTAAAGTTTGTGTTAGGAGAGTGAAAGGACCTGGGTGCGTAGGTGTCGTTCAAGCAAGGATATATCCTACTGATCATGATAGAGATCCTAACTAACCTAGACCTTGGTTTCAAAGATTCCTCAACCCACTTCTACTGATCAGTATAGTGGTGGTAAGGGTCGAATCCCACAGAGATGGTGCGTTCTTAAACTACCGCGGTGACAATTGGAAGATTTGGTTAGCTACCACGCTTGGGTTGAGTTTCTACCTAGGCTGGAACTTAAAGGAGGTGTTCTACTGGTCAGACGGTAAGGAAAACATTTGGAATGTAACTGTGTACGTGGAATGGGGAGACAATTTTGTAACAGAAAATATTTGGAAGGTACGGGTTTCTATTTTGGGCTAAACAGAATATTCAGAGTGTAGTGGAAGTTTGATGACTAGGCTGACAGGGCTTAACTAAAAGTGAAGGACAAAAGCAAAAGCATCTCGAAAAGTAAGTGGTCCCCTCCAATTGAAATAGACATCATCTTCTTCAACAAACACTTCCAAAATTCAGATAACAATTCCAGATTCAACACGGAAAACTCAGATTAACAACTCACAAACACAGATCCAAAACTAAGAAATCAAATCTGAAATCAAACACTGAAACTGGACTTCTGCATACTGGTCAACATGAAAGAACGATTCAGAAATTAAAACTAAGCTTTGCATGCAACGATCTACTTTCCGATCAAACAGTACTTGTTTATCTATCCTAAAGAAATTTGTTACGTAAACGGAATTGAGAGATTCAGCACTTTAAACACCGAGAAACTTTAGATCTAAGCTAACTAGGCAAGGGAATAAAGAAACACCACAATAAACGAAACGGAAATCAACTTCATAGCATAAACACGTTCGGATCTTCAACAAAGTACTTCAAAAGCAGAAAATATCCAAAGGCAAACAAGATCCAACGTAAGGAAAGCGAGAAATTTAAAACTACGAAAGCAATGTAAAAGTGTTTTGCCACTCCGGGCGATGAGACTCTAAACTACGATCTTGCTGGCTGGAATGGACGATGACTGGAATTCTGGGAACATCTGAACGTCAAGTGATCATGGCTACGGCGAGGCAAGAAGCGGGACACGGCTGAAAGACTGAAACTACCGAGAGAACTTTCTACCTAAAGATGGTGGTGAATGAGTGAATGTGTGTATCTTTCTCTCCAATTTGGCTTCCTTTTATAGGGAGGCTACCCTTGATTTTAAGGTAAATCCTCGTTGCAATTTGACTTCTTTGCCCTTAATTGTGGGTAATCCGTCCCAGCTATCCGTCTTCTCCATCTCAAGCCGTTTTAGCACGAATACTGATCAGTATGAGATCATGCTGGCGCCTCCTTCACCTGAACATTCCGAAACTTCCCTACTGGCTAGAATGCTTAACCTGCACACTTTAAACAACTGTTTTGCAAATATAATCAATTAAGCACATCATACTGACCCGTAACCAAGGCCTAGAATACGACTTATCAAACTGCTCACACTTACCACAGGCTTGTCCTCAAGCGTGAAGAACAAACAAAGAAAAGAATAAGTCGAATTCTAGCCTGGTTACTCCCCTGACCGACTCTACCTAACTTAGACTCTAAACTATGACGCAAAGAAAAACACAAACAAACACAGAGAAACATAAACACATAAAAGACTGAAAACACATAGATCGGGCTATATTTTCAACCATCTCTCCCCTCTGGATCAGGTGCAATCCGTCCTTAGACAACCTTGAACTTCTGCCACCCCCCTTTTCTCTTCCAGTCAGTATATCTGTTTGTCAAGATCGCCCACACTCTCGGCCCAACACTAGGTTCGCTCAGTCACTCATACCTCACCAGGAATGTTAGGACTGCATTCTCTCATTATGCTCACCACAATTGCTTCGGACTTAGATTCCACGAGCGGCTACTGAAGGACTTATAGGCTTGTAACGGGGTTGTTGGCTTGTAATGTTTTCGGTGGATGTTCCTAAGGCTCTAAGGTTCAAAATTTCTATTTTTATTTATGCGGGGGGGACTGTGTATATTAGGCTTCTGATCAGTTGCTTTCTTTAGTTGGCGCTTCTGGCTTTGGTCTCCACTGGTCAGTAGCATCTTGTGGCTTCGCCACCCTTATTCCTTCATTCATCTCTTTTTTGTGGTCAAATCTTTCTGACCATTTTCTTCATTTTCTCGGTTCCCTCTTTTTTTTTTTTCGTTCCTTCGTGGCTTCGCCACCCTTATTCCTTCTTCTCTTTTTTGGACTGGGAATGACTCCCTGGTCGATTTTCTTCTAACTTTTTCGCCCAGCTGGTTTCTGCTTTTCCGCACTTCTTCCTGGCCAGTAAGCTCCATTTGTTTCATGCCTTACACAGTCCCAGTCGGCTGGGGTGTTTATCTGGGTATATAAAAGGTTAAGAAGAAAGGGTTCTAAAGGCGGTTTTTTTTTTTTTTTTTTTTTTTTTTAAAAACGGGGGGGGGGGGTGTTCCTACTGCCTACTGTATTTGCTACCCGTGATCACTTCACCCTAGGCGAATTGTGGCAGCCTCTCTTTTCTTTCCAATATATGTGGAAAGTGGTTCCACTTTAAGGCTTATAACTCACATTTTTAGAGGCTTTCGTGTTTGGCTCTAAGTATGGGCTTTTCTCTCATACTCACCTCATCTATCCTGACTAGGAGGTACTAACGGGGATGGTTTAGGTTTTCCAGCATGTCCTATCTCCCTCAATTCCCCTCACCTTCAGCTCAAGACGGTAGAGTTTTAAGCCCAATCACACACAACATAAAACTAGACCTAACAAAACTAAACAAAAGCACAAACACAAAGACTACACATATATACATACATCCTACTGGCCATTGCGTCCCCCCTCTCACTTCACAAGTGTCTGCCCTCAGATAAGGCTGTGAAGTGGAAAAGGTAATGGCCAGTACGATGGCACACAGACAACAAACAGCAAAACTAAAACAAAAACTTCTCACACTTAGACTATGGAATAGGCTAAGTGAGAGAGGTTTTATCACCTATACAGAGATCAACAAAACATAACCACAAACACATATATACAAACTCCTCACACTTAGACCATGCAATGGGCTAAGTGTGAGCTAACATGCATGCGACATAGAAAACAAAACAAACAAAACAAAGAAAACATGCTCCAAAGAAACAAACCCTTAACTTCTCACACTTAGACTATGGAATAGGCTAAGTGTTATGAAGTGGGGTTTGCGCGCAAACACAAATTATACTACCTAAACAAAAACCATCTCATAACAACAATACGAAAAGTTAAAAGAAAAACTGAAACTTAAAAAGAAAAACTAACTTGGTCAGTAGGGGGGGGGTCTATCGGAGTCTCCTGCTCCTTCGTGGGGCAGGTGGTGCAGGTCGTTCTATCGGTTGGTCCTCCGGTTGGTCTGTCTCCATTCCAGCTTGGTTCTCATCATCCTTTGCCGGCTCCTCGGCAGTTGCCGGCACCTCGGCTTTCTCTTCCTCTTGCTCCTTCACTACGGTCTCTGGGACTTGTGGTTCAACATCCTGGCCAGCACGGCCACTTGGTCCGGTATCCTGGGCTACACTGCCCCTTACTCTCATAGCTTCAGCCGCCCTCTGGTGGCTCACCTCCTCTAGGATATTGTCGATCATGGACAACATCCTATTCATCTCCGTCTGTATCTTGTGGTTCTCCTCTCCTAATTTAGTCACGATCACTTCCATAGACGCTTGCCTCTGGGTCAGTATCCTCTGCTCCGCAGATTCCTTCAACACCCGTTCCACTACTGATGCCAATCGGATCATTTCTGCCCTCATCTGTCTGTTCTCCTCCGCCAATTCAGTAACCGTCCTTTCCAATAACGCGACTCTTCCTCCTGCCGTGGCTTCCTCACCCATTGCATAAAATTGCGGTCGTCCCACCCTCATGTAGACCGCATTTGTCCTAACGAAGTAAGGTATGTCGAATAATCCCGGTGGCCGCACCATGGGCAGTGGAGACAAGTCTTCAGCCTCAGTGATAATGAGGTTGTTGCCTACGAAAGCTCCCAAAATGTGGCAAAGAGTGAGGTTTCTGGCAGGGTGCGTAGCGATCAAGTGGCACTGATATGCCGTCCAAAATCCAAGATGCAGCTTGCGTCCCTGTCTTGCGCACCAAAGGAGATACACCTCCGTCATTGAAGTGCGGACGGCTGAGTTAGATTGGCCCAGCAGGTTGGCATCAAGGTGGAGCTGTATTAGTCGCAGGACTGGATCATTGAAATGGATGGAACGGGAAACAGTGGACGCGAATTCTCCAGCGCCGGGGTGAGTAAGTTCAGCCCAGGCCTCCTGTTGATCAAAATCCACGTGCCTATGAGGGATACCCCTCTCCCTGTCTCTCCACTCAGAACTGATCGCTTCTTCCAATGTACACATGCCCATCCGACATGTCCACTCTATCAAGTTCATACTAAACTCTGCCACAAACAATCTAAAACTAATGGACACTTCATCCAGGTCCGTTGTCACCTTAAACCGAAAGGTAGTGAAGAACTCCTTCGCTAATCTCACACTGATACGTGGATCCCCATTTTGCAGTAGCCACTCAAAACCCAAAGCATTTATATAAGCAAGGAATTGGTCACGAACACCTAGTTCATCCAGAGAAGGGTAGTGTATTACCTTGCCGCACTTAATTTCCTTGCTGCCATCGTCCAGACTCTCGAAGGTATCCTTCAGTTTCTGCTTCTCGAAGAGTTTCATCTCCTCGGCGATCTCATTTGTGAAATCCATGGTCCATCTTCTATATCGGAGCCTCTCCACTGGTGGGTGGACAAGCTCTCGGTGATCACCTGGGAGCGACTGTTCCCCATACTCCTCCTCTTCCACGGACTCATCACTATCCGATGTAGACTCCTCACTAATCTCATACTCACTATCACTCTGCTCTTGCCGGCTCGATGGGATCCTCTGAGAAGCTTCGGTAATCACAATTCCTATGTTTGCTGCCCTGGACCTCTTCGTTACTGCTTTCTTCTGGATTGGAGCCTTCCCTTTCCTCTTTCTGGCTCGCTGATATTGTGCTTCTTCCTCCTGAGCAGTAGGCTGTGCAGGTTCACCCCCTGCCTTCGTTGGAGTGGCTTGTTCTTCCTCGCTCTCGATCTCTACTGGGTTCTCAGCCGTGCTTGTCTTGGCCTTGCTGGCTGCTCTTTTACCCAGGCATCGCTGAGATACCCGCGTCTTCAGAACCAATTGCCGCTTCACTGGGTGGGGTTTTAAGACGGGAGGCGCCACAGCTTCCGGTACTTGAGTGTCTACGGTTGGTCTCTCCTCATCTACTTGCATTCGATCATCCCCTGCTTCCACTTGGGTATCAACTGGCTCTGGCCCTTTCTCTTCACTCTGTTCTTCCCTCTCCTCTTCCCCTACTGACTGGGATGCCTTATCCTTCGGTATGGGTTCTGTAAAAGCTTGTTCATCCTCTCCTACTGCCCTCGATGCGAGGTCTAGACCCTCAGCCATTAGAGCAGTATCTTCCCTGCGATTCACCTCTTCCACTATTGATTCAAACTCCGTTTCCGTCATGAGGCCGCGCTTTTGGGCCGACTTATTTAGGTCGATCTCCTCCCTAATTACTTCTTGGCGAACCGCTTCCACTTCTGGCGTCTCCTCAATTCCTTCTCCCCCTTCCTGGTCTTGTTGCTCCCTTCTCAGCCTTTCCGCTCTTTCTTCTTCATCAGAGGCATAATAAGCCGCAATGGCCTCGAGATCCTCAAGTTCGGCTTCCTGGGTCATCGGAAAAATTCCTTCCGTCTCTGTCATTTCGGCTTCAGTTGGGGGGTTGCTTTCTTGGGGAATCATCGACGGAATCGGCAATGTAGATGAAATAGGGGTCAAGGGTTGCGTAGTGGTTACTGGCATGGTTGCCGCATGAGTTGCTCCGGCTCCGCTCCCTTGCCCTCTACCCTGGTTAAAATACTCTAACTCCGCTGCCCAATTCCTATTCGGATCCTGCAATCGGAGAAACTCCGCCATTGCATCCAGAGAGACCATCGGCGGGGCTTGTTGTGTTGGCGCGGGACGTTGTGGGTTTAGTGGTGGTGGTATTTCAAGGTTTCCTTCCTCACTGGTTTTCTTTGAGGGCGGTTTGATTTTGGTAGCAAATGCTTTCTTCCCCATGGCTGAAAATTAGGGCTTGTAAAGAGTGGAGTTTGGTCTTGATATCTGGGAGAAAATGGAAGAAAATGAGGGTTTGTGATTTACGCTTTCTTGAGAGAGTATGGGATAATATCTCTTGAAAAAAAGGAATTTGAAAATGAGGGTTTGTGAGGGATAAAGTTTGGGACGGTCGTTTAATTTAGGCGAGAGATAGCAGTTGCAGGTGGTTACAACCGGCTATAGGGAGTTGCCGGTCGCGACGCTTGGACGGAAGGCGGTTAGGAATGCTGGCCCCTGATTGGCTATCGCGTCTACTCTCTCTGCTCCACGCCACTCCAGCCGCTGCCACCCTGCAAAAGCTGCATAAGTCTTAATTCAAAATTTCGTCTTTTCTCGAAACCTACCATTACTTGCCTAATAAGGGAAATAATTCAAATGGGCTCTTAAATTAGAATTGAAATAGCACCAAATAGGTAGTCTCTTGGTCAATGTGTACTCCAAATTAAATTTAAGGCCCGAAAATATTTTTGGATTTTCTTAGAAATTATCTGACATGCAAAGACTAATTACGTATTTACAATATTTACACCTTTCTTGGGTAATTTGGAATCCTACTTGGCCAGTATACGCAGAAAATTATCAAAATGGAACTAGCCATGTGGAATTCCAAATTCCTATCTTACTGATCAGTATGAAACCGATGTAAGTGTTTGCAGTGGAATTTCATCCACTACACCCACTTCGCTATTCTCCCTGAATATTTTCAACCTATGTCCATTTACTATGAAAGGTTCCGAGTTAGGAAAACTCCCTGAAATTTCTACTGCTCCATTGGATCTGAGTGCAGTTATGATGTAAGGTCCTGTCCATTTGGACTTGAGTTTCCCTGGCATAAGCTTCAATCTTGACTGGAAGAGTAGTACTTTCTGGCCAACGTGGAGCTCCTTAGTTCTCAGATTTCGATCATGCCACAGTTTGGTTCGCTCCTTGTACCACATGGCTGAGTCGAATGACTCCAATCTAAGTTCCTCAAGCTCCTGCAGCTGCAGCTTCCTTTCCTCTTCGCAGGCTGTAGCATCCATATTCACTTTCTGTACTGCCCAGTATGCTCGATGCTCGATCCCAACCGGTAAATGGCACATCTTCCCAAAAACGATCCGGTAAGGGGACATGCCTATGGGGGTTTTGTAGGCTGTTCGATACGCCCAGAGAGCATCCTCTAACCTCACACTCCAGTCTTTCCTCGAAGTGTTCACAGTCTTCTCCAAAATCTTCTTTATCTCACGGTTAGAGATCTCCGCTTGACCATTGGCTTGCGGATGGTACGGGCTGGAAAGTCTATGGTGCACACCGTATTTCTTCATTAAGGCTTCAATTGTGCGATTACAGAAGTGTGTACCTTGATCTGATATGATCGCCCTTGGAACTCCGAACCGGCTGAAAATATGACTCTTTAAGAACTTGGCCACCTCCTTTGCTTCACACGTACTTGTGGCCTTGGCTTCTACCCATTTGGAGACGTAATCTACCGCGACTAGGATATACAGATTGCCATAGGACGAAGGAAAAGGCCCCATGAAATCCATTCCCCATATGTCGAATAGCTCGCAAACTATTATGGGTACCTGCGGCATTTCGTCCCGGGCAGATATTCCACCGGTCAGTTGGCAACGCTCGCAACTTCTGCAGAACTCGTACGCATCTTTGTTGAGTGTTGGCCAATAAAAGCCGCTATCCATAATCTTCCTTGCCGTCTTCTTGGATCCGAAATGTCCTCCGCATGCTAACGAATGGCAGTGGGTTAGAACATCCCGCTGCTCCCAGTCAGGAATGCACCTTCTTATCACTTGATCGGATCCTACCCTCCATAGGTAGGGGTCGTCCCAAAAGTAGTATTTTGCTTCACTCTTGATCTTCATTCTTTGTGCCTTGGTAACACTTGGTGCTTCTGGAAGTTCTCCAGTTACTAGGTAGTTGGCCAGGTCCGCATACCATGGCTCCTGCCCTACCTTCTCCTTTCCTTTTGCTGTATCATTCTGACCAGTAAATTTGCACACTTCTTCCCAATCAATTTTCCTGGGCGCAAAAATCACCTCACATAAATGTTCCTCTGGAAACTTATCATGCACTTCGTCACTGTTTCCATCTTGCATTATTCTGCTCAAATGGTTTGCCACCTTGTTCTCGACTCCTCTCTTATCTTCCACCTCCCAATCAAATTCTTGTAACAAGAGTACCCATCGGATCAAGCGTGGTTTGGATTCCTTCTTGGCAATCAGATACTTAATGGCTGCATGGTCAGTATATACTATGACCTTGGATCCCAACAAATATGGCCGGAACTTCTCGAAAGAATACACCACTGCCAGCATCTCCTTTTCAAAGATATCGTAATTCCGCTGGGCTTGATTCAAAGTCTTGGACGCATAAAAAATTACGTACCTCTTCCCATCGATCTTCTGACCCAGCACGACCCCTACCGCAAAGTCGCTGGCGTCGCACATTACTTCGAAAGGATGGTCCCAGTCAGGAGCCCGTATGATAGGTGCGGATATCAGCTTTTCCTTGAGAAGATTGAAAGCAGCCTTGCATTGCTCATCAAAAACGAACTCCACGTCATTTTGAAGTAGCCTGGTAAGGGGTTGGGCGATTTTGGAAAAATCCTTAATAAATCGTCGATAAAATCCGGCATGCCCCAGAAAACCCCTAATCCCCTTCTGATCAGTAGGGAACGGTAATTTAGATATAACGTCCACCTTTGCTCGATCCACCTGGATTCCCCTTTCCGAGACCACGTGTCCCAGAACAATCCCTTCGGTGACCATAAAATGGCACTTCTCAAAGTTCAAAACCAAACTCTTCGCTTGACATCTCTCAAGAACTATATCCAAATGATGAAGGCAAGAATCGAACGAGTCTCCGTAGACCGTAAAGTCATCCATGAATATCTCTATGCAATCCTCAATCAAATCAGAAAATATGCTCATCATGCAACGTTGAAACGTACCTGGAGCGTTGCATAGGCCGAAAGGCATGCGCCGGTATGCATAAGTTCCGAATGGGCAAGTGAAGGTGGTCTTATCCTGGTCTTCAGGATCCACGTAGACTTGGAAATATCCGCTGTACCCATCCAAGAAGCAAAAGTACTTCTTCCCAGCGAGTCGCTCCAACATCTGGTCGATAAAAGGCAGAGGGAAGTGATCCTTCCTTGTTGCATTGTTCAGCTTGCGGTAATCGATGCACATTCGCCAACCCGTGACTAGCCTCGTTGGAATCAGCTCATTCCTCTCATTTTGGACGACTTGGATTCCCGACTTCTTTGGAACCATGTGGATCTGGCTGACCCACTCACTGTCTGGCACTGAATAGATAATCCCTAGCGACAACAACTTCAAGATTTCCTTCAATATTTCCTCTCGCATGTTAGGGTTTACTTTCCTTTGGGCATCTCGATGTGCCTTTGCTCCCTCTTCCAGCCTAATATGGTGCATGCAGACGTCGGGGCTAATTCCAACTAAATCTGTAAGACTTCATCCAATCGCCTTCTTGTTCTTGCTCAGTACGGTCAGTAGCCTAGCTTCTTGTTCCTTCGTAAGGCTGCTGCTGATGATCACTGGATAAGAGTTCTCACCTCCGAGGAAGGCATACTTCAAATTCGAGGGTAACTTCTTCAGCTCAACTTGGGGTGGAAGTGTGTCTTCGGTTAGGGGGTTTTTCTCGGACTCTTCCCCTTTTTCTAAATCTCCTTCTGATGGTTCTTCTATACTGACTGGTAGCTGAGCCCCTGCGGCTCCTATGAACTCCGACTTTTGACAAAAATCCTTGATTGCTCCTTCAATTTCTTCATCGGTCAACCCCTGGCTACTGATCAGATCACACCATGCAGCAGCTTCTACGTCAGCCTGTTCATAAACATCTAAAGCCTGGAGTCTCTCCTGCAATAGTTCGGTCTCAAGAAAATCTTGGACTAAAGGGTCAATCACATCAACATAGCATAGATTTTCAGAATCAATAGGTTTCTTCATGGCATCATTTATATCAAAGGTAAACTTCTCCCCATGAAAATCAATGCAAATAGTCCCCTCAGCCATATCCACGATCGTCTTGGCCGTTCTCAAAAATGGTCTTCCTAACAAGACTCCACTAGACTCCCTCGCTTCATGCTCACTCATTTTGATCACATAAAAATCAGCAGGGTATGTAAAATCATGCACTCTAACTAATACATTCTCTAAAACTCCCTCCGGACTTATGCACGACCTATCAGCCAGTTGGATCAATACTCTAGTACTTGACAGCCTCACTCCCTTCAACCGGTTATAGATAAACAATGGCATGACATTTATAGACGCCCCCAAATCACACATTGCATGTTCGACCTTCACATCTCCAACAGTTATTGGTAAGGTAAACATACCTGGGTCGGCTCTCTTGGGTGGTAACGTCTCTTGCACTATTGCTGACGCTATCCCTTCCACCATAATCTTGCCATCTTTCTGGGCTCTCCCGGCTATGAAGTCCTTTATGAATTTCCCAAGAGGGGGTAGTTTCACGGCTTGGAGAAATGGTATGGTGACATCCAACTTCCCAAAAATCGACAAATAGTCAACCGGGTTCTCTTTCTTCCTCTTTGTAACAAATCGGAATGGGAATGGTTTCTCCCCTTTTTTCTCATCTACTTGTCCCTTAGCAACCTTCTTGGAGTCTTTCCGGGGTAGTTCTTGAGTCTGGGCTTCCATTCTGGGATCTTCCTCTCGATGAGGTTCCTTCCTGGTCAGTAGGGTTTTGGGTTCATCTCCTACAATTGGTGTAGCATCCAAGAAGAATGGATCCTGCATCTGAGGCATAGGCCTCCCTAGTTCTTCCGCTGAAACGGTATCGCCTCCTATCTTCGTTCCATTAGATCCTCCACCAGGTTGTTTCGGTTGAGGCGCGTCATAAGTGGTTCCCGACCTCAACGTAACCTTACTCACATTTGCCTTGTCGGTCATTTGGACTGTAGATGGGAGTTTACCTGCATTTCCCTTCAAATCCCCCACCGAACTGGCCAGTTGGGCTAACTGCCTATTCATCATATCCATGTTCGCCTTATGTTCTTTCTGGGCATTTTGCATCCCCTGCACGACCTCGTTATGAGATTGCAAGTCTCCTTTGATGCTCTGTTGTGACGCTAGCATTTCACCCATCATGTCCTCAGCGGACCTCCTTGGCCTGTTCGGATTTTGGAAATGATTCGGCCCTTGGTGTTGATAGTTCTGGAAGTTTTGCTGGCCTTGATTAGGCGGGTATTGGTTATACTGGGCAGGAGGGACGTACTGATCTTGAGGATATTGATTCTGGTGCTGGGCTTGAAACTGATTTTGGTTCTGATGGTGTTGGGGTGCATGATTTGGCTGATTTTGGAAACTGTGGAAGTTTCTCTGGTGGGGTGGTACATAAACAGGATTCGGGTTTTGGCTTTGTGGGCTTTGATTTTGGGTTTGTTGGTTTCTTCCTGACCAGTTGGGCTGGTAGTCTGGGTTTGCTAGTCCACGGTTAGGGTTTTGGTTTGGATTGGGGTTATACTGGTTCTGTCCTTGGTTATGATTTTGGCCCCCGTCTCCCCATCGAAAGTTTGGATGATCCCTCCATGGTGCATCCCGTTGTCTACCCTGAATCCAATGCCCACTGGAATTGAAGTACCCCGCAGCATTGACCTGTTCCATATTCACGTAGTCACTAGGGTGTTCATAGTTCAGTCCTTGATTTCCCTGTTCTGCACCTTTGTAATTCCCAGCTGGGGGAGGTGGTGGGGTGCTTTTCTCGATCGCACTCAGAAGTGACTTCTTCAGCTCATTCATCTTCAAGTCCATTCTCTGCTCCAGTTTATTTTCCTGATCAGCAGACGAGACAACAGCAGCCCGCTCTCGGTTGTATCCTTCCCTTGAATGGTCATACTCTTTCTTTGCATTCAGTAGCTTCCTTAGGACTCTCTTCGCTTCGCTGACCCGTAATTGTGTGAAGCTTCCTCCTGACGATGAATTTGCTAGATCCTTGGTTACCGCGTTCATACCTTCGTAGAAAATATGATGCACTTCAATGTCCGCCATGCGATGGTTGGGACATGATTCCAAAAGACCCATGTATCTTGCCCAATAATCGCTCAAGGGTTCATCATACCCTTGCTTCACATTAGTTATTTCCCTTTTCAGCGCGCTTGTCTTTGATGACGGGAAAAACTCGCCTAGGAATGCTGACTTGAAATCGGCCCAAGTCTCAATGGAGTTGGGGGGCAGGCGCATGAACCAGGTGTTGGCTTCCCCTTTGAGCACAAATGGCAAGGCCTTCAACCTATAATCATCCTCATTCGCTCCTGCTGGTCTCCTCTGCGCCCTACAAATTTTACAAAACTCATGCAGAAACTCATACGGCCCTTCATAGCTCTTCCCACAGTATGTAGGCAGAATCGCGATCACATGAGGCTTCACATCGCAGGCGGTTTGCCCTGGAGTGACGACTATGGCTTGCGATGGTTCTCCCTCGGTATGCGCGTTAAGGGTACCGATCTCTGGATCCTCATCTCCGTTGGCGGCCATCTGAACTGGAATGCCTTCCAACAGTGGTATCTCCTCTGGTATTGGTCCATCTATGTTGTATTGCTCTTCGTCGCTACTCGAACCTAAGTCAGATAAAGCCGTCGACAACCCGGATCGAGTGGTTACGAGTATCGATCCTCGCTGAAGTATCTTCGGCCTCCACTGGTCAGGAGCCGAACTGCTTCTCATAAACTGAAAAGACAAGAAAAAAAAAGAAAGGTTATGCACAATATATACACCGAAGTATCACTCACAGTAATTGCAAATAACGCTATCCATCCCCGGCAACGGCGCCATTTGAAAGGGACCTGGGTGCGTAGGTGTCGTTCAAGCAAGGATATATCCTACTGATCAGGATAGAGATCCTAACTAACCTAGACCTTGGTTTCAAAGATTCCTCAACCCACTTCTACTGATCAGTATAGTGGTGGTAAGGGGTCGAATCCCACAGAGATGGTGCGTTCTTAAACTACCGCGGTGACAATTGGAAGATTTGGTTAGCTACCACGCTTGGGTTGAGTTTCTACCTAGGCTGGAACTTAAAGGAGGTGTTCTACTGGTCAGACGGTAAGGAAAACATTTGGAATGTAACTGTGTACGTGGAATGGGGAGACAATTTTGTAACAGAAAATATTTGGAAGGTACGGGTTTCTATTTTGGGCTAAACAGAATATTCAGAGTGTAGTGGAAGTTTGATGACTAGGCTAACAGGGCTTAACTAAAAGTGAAGGACAAAAGCAAAAGCATCTCGAAAAGTAAGTGGTCCCCTCCAATTGAAATAGACATCATCTTCTTCAACAAACACTTCCAAAATTCAGATAACAATTCCAGATTCAACACGGAAAACTCAGATTAACAACTCACAAACACAGATCTAAAACTAAGAAATCAAATCTGAAATCAAACACTGAAACTGGACTTCTGCATACTGGTCAACATGAAAGAACGATTCAGAAATTAAAACTAAGCTTTGCATGCAACGATCTACTTTCCGATCAAACAGTACTTGTTTATCTATCCTAAAGAAATTTGTTACGTAAACGGAATTGAGAGATTCAGCACTTTAAACACCGAGAAACTTTAGATCTAAGCTAACTAGGCAAGGGAATAAAGAAACACCACAATAAACGAAACGGAAATCAACTTCATAGCATAAACACGTTCGGATCTTCAACAAAGTACTTCAAAAGTAGAAAATATCCAAAGGCAAACAAGATCCAACGTAAGGAAAGCGAGAAATTTAAAACTACGAAAGCAATGTAAAAGTGTTTTGCCACTCCGGGCGATGAGACTCTAAACTACGATCTTGCTGGCTGGAATGGACGATGACTGGAATTCTGGAAACATCTGAACGTCAAGTGATCATGGCTACGGCGAGGCAAGAAGCGGGACACGGCTGAAAGACTGAAACTACCGAGAGAACTTTCTACCTAAGATGGTGGTGAATGAGTGAATGTGTCTATGTGTCTCTCCAATTTGGCTTCCTTTTATAGGGAGGCTACCATTGATTTTAGGGTAAATCCTCGTTGCAATTTGACTTCTTTGCCCTTAATTGTGGGTAATCCGTCCCAGCTATCCGTCTTCTCCATCTCAAGCCGTTTTAGCACGAATACTGATCAGTATGAGATCATGCTGGCGCCTCCTTCACCTGAACATTCCGAAACTTCCCTACTGGCTAGAATGCTTAACCTGCACACTTTAAACAACTGTTTTGCAAATATAATCAATTAAGCACATCATACTGACCCGTAACCAAGGCCTAGAATACGACTTATCAGAGAGTTAGGAGTAGTAGCTCGACTTTTACACGTCATGCCTTTGGGGAATGTAGACATAATCTTGGGAATGGATTGGCTTACCGAGAACCACGCAACTATTCACTGTAAAGAGAGACAAATTTCTTTTCAAGCCCCGGGCGAAAAGCCGACTATCTTGTATGGGATCTCCATGAACCGACGAACCTCCATAATCTCCGCATTGCAAGCAACTACGATGATAAGAAAAGGACGTCCGGTGTATCTGGTGTACTTGAATGGGGAGGAAAAGAAGGATTTGAAAGTGGAAAACGTGGCAGTAGTGCGAGATTTTCCCGAGGTGTTTCCAGAAGCTTTGCCAGGACCGCCACCCGACAGACGGGTGGAGTTTACTATTGATTTGGAACCAGGGTCGGCGCTAGTATCGAAAGCACCATACTGAATGGCCCCTAAGGAGTTGGCCGAGTTGAAGGTTCAGTTGCAGGAACTGTTAGACTTGGGTTTCATTCGACCCAGTGTGTCACCATGGGGAGCACCAGTGTTGTTCGTTAAGAAGAAGGATGGGACGATGAGGATGTGCATCGACTATCGTGAGCTTAACAAGATGACCTTGAAGAATAAGTACCCACTGCCAAGGATTGACGACTTGTTTGACCAACTTCGAGGAGCGGGCGTATTCTCGAAAATGGATTTGAGATCAGGGTATCATCAATTAAAGGTCCGGCGAGAGGATGTGCCTAAGACTGCTTTTCGCACTCGTTATGGCCATTATGAATTTGTCGTGATGCCATTTGGGCTGACCAACGCCCCAGCCGTTTTCATGGACTTGATGAACCGAGTTTTCCACGAGTATCTTGACAAGTTTGTGTTAGTCTTCATCGACGACGTGTTGGTATACTCGAAGAACGAATAGGAGCATGGACAGCACCGAGTTTTCCACGAGTATCTTGACAAGTGTGAGTTTTGGTTAACTCGAGTGAACTTCCTTGGTAATATTGTGACGGCAAACGGAATTCAAGTAGACCCAGCAAAGGTAGAGGCCGTACAGAATTGGAAATCGCCGAAAACGCCAAGTGAAATCCGCAGTTTCTTGGGATTGGCGGGATATTATCGACGATTCATCGAGGGATTCTCTAAGATTGCGAGACCGATGACGCAACTACTAAAGAAAGGAATTAAGGTGGTTTGGACGCCAGAGTGCGAGGCGAGTTTCCAACTATTGAAGGAGAAATTGACTACAACACCAGTCCTAGCGGTACCAGAACCCGACAAGGACTTCGCCGTCTATACGGACGCGTCGAAAGTAGGACTAGGATGTGTGTTAATGCAAGATGGGAAGGTGATAGCATATGCTTCCCGACAGCTGAGACCGAATGAGTTGAATTTTCCGACGCATGATTTGGAGTTAGCAGCAGTGGTGCATGCACTGAAAATTTGGAGACATCATCTCTATGGAGTGAGATGCGAAATCTACACCGATCATAAGAGTCTCAAGTACTTCTTCGAGCAGAAGGAGCTAAACATGCGACAACGACGTTGGTTAGAGGTCGTGAAAGACTATGACTGCGGTATTAATTACCATCCGGGCAAGGCGAACGTGGTCGCCGATGCCTTGAGTAGGAAGAACAAACTTCAACTGGCTTATTTCCTAACGCAAGAGGAAGCTTTGATTCACGAGTTTGATAAGATGAGTTTGGAAATAGTGAAAGCGCCCGAGACAGTAGGTGCAAGAGTGGCGACACTAGTGATTGAGCAAGATTTGAGAACCAAACTCATAGAAGCCCAGCGACGTGATGGAAAGTTGGAGGAATTACGCGCGAAGGTGAGAGCCGAGAAGCTTGATCATTACCGTGAGGAGGCGGATAATGCTTTGACGTATGATGGACGATTGTGTGTGCCAAGCGATGAGGTGCTAAAAGAGGAGATTTTGAGTGAAGCGCACGACACGCCTTACACCGCACACCCCGGAAGCACGAAGATGTATCGGGATTTGAAGCAACGGTTTTGGTGGAATGGGATGAAAGGGGATGTAGCATCATATGTGGAACGATGTCTAGCATGCCAACAAGTGAAGGCCCTACACCAATGGCCATATGGGAAGTTACAACCGCTCGAAATTCCTGAATGGAAGTGGGAACATCTAGCCATAGATTTCGTGACGGGTTTGCCAAAGTCACAGAAGGGCAACACTGCGTTTTGGGTGATCATTGATCGACTTACTAAGAGCGCACACTTCTTACCGATGAAAATTACTTATGGCGCGGACAAGTTAGCTAAACTCTACGTGAACGAGATTGTGCGATTGCATGGAGTGCCAAAGACCATTGTATCCGACCGCGATACGAAGTTTACCTCAAAGTTTTGGATGAGTTTGCAACGCGAATTGGGCACACAACTGAACTTCAGCACTGCTTATCACCCGCAATCGGATGGGCAGTCAGAGAGGACGATTCAGACACTTGAAGATATGTTGCGAGCAGTTGTCTTAGATCGAGGGGAAAGTTGGGAAACAGTTCCACCATTGGTTGAATTCGCCTACAACAATAGCTATCAAGCGACGATCGATATGGCCCCGTACGAAGCTTTGTATGGCAGGAAGTATCAATCCCCACTTTATTGGGATGAAGTCGGCGAGAGGAAGATGTTAGGACCCAATGCTATAAAGGAGATGACTGAAATTGTGCATCAAATCCGCGTAAGGATCAAGGAAGCTCAAGATAGACAGAAGTCGTATGCGGACGTGCGTCGAACGGAAATCAAATTCGACGTTGGTGACAAAGTGTTCTTGAAAGTGTCCCTGACGAGAGGAGTTGCGAGATTTGGAGTGAAGGGCAAGCTGAAACTACGTTTTGTGGGACCGTACGAGATCATCGATGAAGTAGGTCCTGTGGCATATCGTTTGGCGTTACCTCCCAGCTTTGGGAACGTGCACAACGTGTTCCACGTGTCGCAGTTGCGCAAGTACGTGTTCGACCCCAAACATGTGATTCACCAAGAGGAAGTGATCCTAAACCTCGACATGAGCTACGAGGAAAGGCCCGAAGCAATCCTAGATCGGAAGGTACAAGAGCTACGGAACAAGACGATAGCGTCCGTGAAGGTGTTGTGGAAGCACCATGGTCCCGAGGAAGCTACGTGGGAGTTAGAAGATAAGATGAAGTAAAAGTTTCCGAGCTGTTTGTGTGAGACGATCAAATTTCGGGACGAAATTTCTGTTTAGAGGGGAATGATGTAACATCCCAAACTTTTGTAACCCTTTTTATTATGTTATTGGAATTTTTTGGAATTTTGAAACGTTTGATTTAATGTGATTAAGTGCTTTGCGTGAAATAAATTGTCGTGGTAATTGTGGAATGATGAGCTCGAGTTTTTTTTATCGTTTTCCAATGTGGGGGAAAGATTAATAGGATCATGCATTAATCATTTCTCGATTCAATTAATTGATACTTCCGGTCATTCCGAAATTATTGAAATAGTACTTCTCTTTGTGGATTTAATTAATTGTTTTGGGACTTTATTCCAAATTAAATCCAAACCAATGGACCCTAAATTACACTACATGAAATTCGAACTCCATCCCTTTTTCCTTGGGAGTTTCGAAAATCTCCAATAGGAGATTGGATTATTTTTCATTCGATTTAATTGGTGCTTTATGGACTCTCTTCTTTTGAATTTAATCCAATTAAATCATATTATATTTTACTTCTTCACCCAAAATAAATAGAGAGTTGGGATATTTCCTTGACTATTTGAGCCTAGCAATTTTTGGCCCTCTCCAATAAAATTTGGAGAATATTTTTATTTGTTCCTAATTTGTGGAATCCCTCATTATTCAAATAAATTCCTATTCTATTTAATTGGGGGTGTGAATAATTTTTCTACTACTTCCCTTCCATGTCACACGCCCCATACTACTATTTTCCTTGTGGGAATTTGAATAATTGTTACCTATTTTATGGGAGCCTTATTCCATAAAAAAATTACCAAATTTAAATCTTATTCTATTTAATTGGGGATTTAAATAATTTCCTTGTGCAAAGCCCTTGAAATTTTCGGCCCCCACCACAATTTTTCTACTTAGAGATTTAATTTATTTGTTTCCTTGTATCCATTATTTTTATTTCCTAAGTTGTGGAATTAATTCTCTCCAAGTAAATACCAAATAATTCCTTATTAATTTTTCAGCCATAATTTTCGAAAATTTGGCTCTTCATAATTGTGGGATTTTTATTCATTGGCCTATATATTTAATTCCTCACAATTTATTTATTTAATTCATTCATGAACTTAAACCTAGCAAATAAATACCAAATAATAAAACCCTAGCCTCCATCCACCATTGTTCTTGCAACCATTGAAAGTATCTTCAAGAGTTTCCGACGGATCGCTTCATTCTACGCTTCTACCGATTCGTTTTGTCAAAGGAAGGTATATTCGCACACTTTTCCTCCTCCTTCTCTTTTGAACCATGTCTTGAGTCCTACATGCACGTAGAGAGTGTAGGTTTGATAGATCGCAAGTTTTAACGGGAGGGAAATTGTGTGTTCGTAAGAACTTGTTTGATTTTTACGTTGTTGATTGGAATCATGTGTATTGGATCGAAATATTTTCGAATAATATGAGTTTGTATGCAAATATGTGTATGAGGAACGTGTAAGCATGATTATGTGTTTTCGAGCATGAAAAATCGGTGGTTGTGTTGTGGAAGTTTTAAAAACCCTATTTCCGAATTTGAACCAGAATTTTGTGATGCTCGACCAGTGACTTATGATCTGTATTCGACCCATCAAACGAACGAATGTGGCTATGAAATTTTTACTGAGTAAACGTCAAGGTGTCTCCTGTGTCTCGGGTGAATTTCAGCCCGTTCTATCGAAAAATGAATTTGTTAATAAATTTTGAAGTTGACTGCGCAAATCTGCCAGAAACGTGAGTTCTCGCCATGAATGATTCTTGAACTATATGAAAATATGAAGTGTTTTCTGTGTTGTGTAAAATTTTCAGCCTTTTTGGGAATCTTATGAATTTATGGGGAATTTTTCAAATGAACTGCGCAATACTGTCAGAAATTATATGTTCCGACCAGAGAGTTCAATATGTGATGTGACTGACTAAACGACGTGATTTCGATATGAAAATTTTCATGGATGAACTTGAATGTGTCCTCTGTATTGTGACCAAAATTTAGTATCTTTTGAGGTCAGGTGATTTTATAGTAATTTTTACAAAACGGTCGCGCAGTTCTGCCAGTTTTCTGCCTTGTTAAAATAACACTTATTTTCATGTTTAAAAGTATTATATGATACATGTATGTCCAAGGAACGTGTTTAAATGATGTGATCACGTGTGATAAATCGAAATGTGTTACGATGTGTTCTCCCATCTTTGTGACGTATGTTGGGTCGGGAATTTGAGAAAAACAACGAGAGAATCGATAGGACATGCATAGTAATATGTTGTTGGGGAAAACTAATTGTGTTGTCTTTGACAAGGGTGTTGTGTACTCGTGAACTCGAGGATCGAGAGTTGCTAAGTTGGGTTGTGAATTGCTAAGAGAACGAGGTGGGCTTTCTTTTCAAACCTCTTTATTTTTCCGAAAAATATTATGTGGAGATACAAGGGTGGTTTAACTGTTATGTCATGCCATGGACTGTTTTTGTTATGAGATTGTGTGTCTGATGCCTAGTTCGTATGAGTTTACTCCGTTAGGCTATATGGCTGTATTGTGAAACGAATTCGGGTCCGAGTAGGGCCGTAAACCCTATCGGATTGTGTACACTGGTGGGATCGTGAGCCGTCCTTGCAAGTCGGCCGGTCTCGTGGGCGAATAGTGTGGCCACACTTTCGTCGCACTGTGATTGTGATTGTTGGATTGATGTGAAAAGTGGGGAGAATATTTGACTGGCCAGTCTATGAAACATTTTTGTGTTCTCGTGATATTTTCTTTACTGCGTATAAAACTCGAGATCACTGGTATGGATGACATAACTTGATAAATGTTTTCGGCATGAGCCCATTGAGTACAACAAGTACTCAGCCCTGCAATTTCTTTTAAAAATTTTGCAGGTTGAGCGAGATGTTGCGGTGGATGTTGAGCTGGCTAAAGACCCTAGGATACGTTGTGTCGTCATACATAGGCGTGATCCTTGACTCTCTTTGAACCTTATTTATCCGCTGCTATGTTTTAAATTGTGTCTTAAGACCTTAATCTTTATGTTTTTGTGTCTGAACATGTATGGTGGTGATGAGTTTTAAACAAGTTTTACGTTGCATTTTAAAAATGGTATTGAAAGGACCTAGGTGCGTAGGTGTCGTTCAAGCAAGGATATATCCTACTGATCAGGATAGAGATCCTAACTAACCTAGACCTTGGTTTCAAAGATTCCTCAACCCACTTCTACTGATCAGTATAGTGGTGGTAAGGGTCGAATCCCACAGAGATGGTGCGTTCTTAAACTACCGCGGTGACACTTGGAAGATTTGGTTAGCTACCACGCTTGGGTTGAGTTTCTACCTAGGCTGGAACTTAAAGGAGGTGTTCTACTGGTCAGACGGTAAGGAAAACATTTGGAATGTAACTGTGTACGTGGAATGGAGAGACAATTTTGTAACAGAAAATATTTGGAAGGTACGGGTTTCTATTTTGGGCTAAACAGAATATTCAGAGTGTAGTGGAAATTTGATGACTAGGCTGACATGGCTTAACTAAAAGTGAAGGATAAAAGCAAAAGCATCTCGAAAAGTAAGTGGTCCCCTCCAATTGAAATAGACATCATCTTCTTCAACAAACACTTCCAAAATTCAGATAACAATTCCAGATTCAACACGGAAAACTCAGATTAACAAATCACAAACACAGATCCAAAACTAAGAAATCAAATCTGAAATCAAACACTGAAACTGGACTTCTGCATACTGGTCAACATGAAAGAACGATTCAGAAATTAAAACTAAGCTTTGCATGCAACGATCTATTTTCCGATCAAACAGTACTTGTTTATCTATCCTAAAGAAATTTGTTACGTAAACGGAATTGAGAGATTCAGCACTTTAAACACCGAGAAACTTTAGATCTAAGCTAACTAGGCAAGGGAATAAAGAAACACCACAATAAACGAAACGGAAATCAACTTCATAGCTTAAACACGTTCGGACCTTCAACAAAGTACTTCAAAAGAAGAAAATATCTAAAGGCAAACAAGATCCAACGTAAGGAAAGCGAGAAATTTAAAACTACGAAAGCAATGTAAAAGTGTTTTGCCACTCCGGGCGATGAGACTCTAAACTACGATCTTGCTGGCTGGAATGGACGATGACTGGAATTCTGGAAACATCTGAACGTCAAGTGATCATGGCTACGGCGAGGCAAGAAGCGGGACACGGCTGAAAGACTGAAACTACCGAGAGAACTTTCTACCTAAGATGGTGGTGAATGAGTGAATGTGTCTATGTGTCTCTCCAATTTGGCTTCCTTTTATAGGGAGGCTACCATTGATTTTAGGGTAAATCCTCGTTGCAATTTGACTTCTTTGCCCTTAATTGTGGGTAATCCGTCCCAGCTATCCGTCTTCTCCATCTCAAGCCGTTTTAGCACGAATACTGATCAGTATGAGATCATGCTGGCGCCTCCTTCACCTGAACATTCCGAAACTTCCCTACTGGCTAGAATGCTTAACCTGCACACTTTAAACAACTGTTTTGCAAATATAATCAATTAAGCACATCATACTGACCCGTAACCAAGGCCTAGAATACGACTTATCAAACTGCTCACTTACCACAGGCTTGTCCTCAAGCGTGAAGAACAAACAAAGAAAAGAATAAGTCGAATTCTAGCCTGGTTACTCCCCTGACCGACTCTACCTAACTTAGACTCTAAACTATGACGCAAAGAAAAACACAAACAAACACAGCGAAACATAAACACATAAAAGACTGAAAACACATAGATCGGGCTATATTTTCAACCATCCCTCCCCTCTGGATCAGGTGCAATCCGGCCTTAGACAGCCTTGAACTTCTGCCACCCCCCTTTTCTCTTCCAGTCAGTATATCTGTTTGTCAAGATCGCCCACACTCTCGGCCCAACACTAGGTTCGCTCAGTCACTCATACCTCACCAGGAATGTTAGGACTGCATTCTCTCATTATGCTCACCACAATTGCTTCGGACTTAGATTCCACGAGCGGCTACTGAAGGACTTATAGGCTTGTAACGGGGTTGTTGGCTTGTAATGTTTTCGGTGGATGTTCCTAAGGCTCTAAGGTTCAAAATTTCTATTTTTATTTATGCGGGGGGGAATTGTGTATATTAGGCTTCTGATCAGTTGCTTTCTTTAGTTGGCGCTTCTGGCTTTGGTCTCCACTGGTCAGTAGCATCTTGTGGCTTCGCCACCCTTATTCCTTCATTCATCTCTTTTTTGTGGTCAAATCTTTCTGACCATTTTCTTCATTTGCTCGGTTCCCTCTTTTTTTTTTTTTTCGTTCCTTCGTGGTTTCGCCACCCTTATTCCTTCTTCTCTTTTTTGGACTGGGAATGACCCCCTGGTCGATTTTCTTCTAACTTTTTCGCCCAGCTGGTTTCTGCTTTTCCGCACTTCTTCCTGGCCAGTAAGCTCCATTTGTTTCATGCCTTACACAGTCCCAGTCGGCTGGGGTGTTTATCTGGGTATATAAAAGGGTAAGAAGAAAGGGTTCTAAAGGCGGTTTTTTTTTTTTTTTTTTTTTTAAAACGGGGGGGGGGGGGGTTCCTACTGCCTTCAGTATTTGCTTCCCGTGATCACTTCACCCTAAGCGAATTGTGGCAGCCTCTCTTTTCTTTCCAATATATGTGGAAAGTGGTTCCACTTTAAGGCTTATAACTCACATTTTTAGAGGGCTTTCGTGTTTGGCTCTAAGTATGAGCTTTTCTCTCATACTCACCTCATCTATCCTGACTAGGAGGTACTAACGGGGATGGTTTAGGTTTTCCAGCATGTCCTATCTCCCTCAATTCCCCTCACCTTCAGCTCAAGACGGTTGAGTTTTAAGCCCAATCACACACAACATAAAACTAGACCTAACAAAACAAAACAAAAGCACAAACACAAAGACTACACATATATACATACATCCTACTGGCCATTGCGTCCCCCCTCTCACTTCACAAGTGTCTGCCCTCAGATAAGGCTGTGAAGTGGAAAAGGTAATGGCCAGTACGATGGCACACAGACAACAAACAGCAAAACTAAAACAAAAACTTCTCACACTTAGACTATGGAATAGGCTAAGTGAGAGAGGTTTTATCACCTATACAGAGATCAACAAAACATAACCACAAACACATATATACAAACTCCTCACACTTAGACCATGCAATGGGCTAAGTGTGAGCTAACATGCATGCGACATAGAAAACAAAACAAACAAAACAAAGAAAACATGCTCCAAAGAAACAAACCCTTAACTTCCCACACTTAGACAATGGAATAGGCTAAGTGTTATGAAGTGGGGGTTTGCGCGCAAACACAAATTGTACTACCTAAACAAAAACCAACTCATAACAACAATACGAAAAGTTAAAAGAAAAACTGAAACTTAAAAAGAAAAACTAACTTGGTCAGTAGGGGGGGTCTATCGGAGTCTCCTGCTCCTTCGTGGGGCAGGTGGTGCAGGTCGTTCTATCGGTTGGTCCTCCGGTTGGTCTGTCTCCATTCCAGCTTGGTTCTCATCATCCTTTGCCGGCTCCTCGGCAGTTGCCGGCACCTCGGCTTTCTCTTCCTCTTGCTCCTTCACTACGGTCTCTGGGACTTGTGGTTCAACATCCTGGCCAGCATGGCCGCTTGGTCCGGTATCCTGGGCTACACTGCCCCTTACTTTCATAGCTTCAGCCGCCCTCTGGTGGCTCACCTCCTCTAGGATATTGTCAATCACGGACAACATCCTATTCATCTCCGTCTGTATCTTGCGGTTCTCCTCTCCTAAATTAGTCACGATCACTTCCATAGACGCTTGCCTCTGGGTCAGTATCCTCTGCTCCGCAGATTCCTTCAACACCCGTTCCACTACTGCCGCTAGCTTGACCATCTCTGCTTTCAATTGCTTATTCTCCTCCGCCAATTCAGTAACCGCCCTTTCCAATAACGCGACTCTTCCTCCTGCCGTGGCTTCCTCACCCATTGCATAAAATTGCGGTCGTCCCACCCTCATGTAGACCGCATTTGTCCTAACGAAGTAAGGTATGTCGAATAATCCCGGTGGCCGCAACATGGGCAACGGAGACAAGTCTGCAGCCTCAGTGATAATGAGGTTGTTGCCTAAGAAAGCACCCACAATGTGGCAAAGAGTGAGGTTTCTGGCAGGGTGCGTAGCGATCAAGTGGCACTGATATGCCGTCCAAAATCCAAGATGCAGCTTGCGTCCCTGTCTTGCGCACCAAAGGAGATACAACTCCGTCATTGAAGTGCGGACGGCTGAGTTAGATTGGCCCAGCAGGTTGGCATCAAGGTGGAGCTGTATTAGTCGCAGAACTGGATCATTGAAATGGATGGAACGGGAAACAGTGGACGCGAATTCTCCAGCGCCGGGGTGAGTAAGTTCAGCCCAGGCCTCCTGTTGATCAAAATCCACGTGCCTACAAGGGATACCCCTCTTCCTGTCTCTCCACTCAGAACTGATCGCTTCTTCCAATGTACACATGCCCATCCGACATGTCCACTCTATCAAGTTCATACTAAACTCTGCCGCAAACAATCTAAAACTAATGGACACTTCATCCAGGTCCGTTGTCACCTTAAACCGAAAGGTAGTGAAGAACTCCTTCGCTAATCTCACACTGATACGTGGATCCCCATTTTGCAGTAGCCACTCAAAACCCAAAGCATTTATATAAGCAAGGAATTGGTCACGAACACCTAGTTCATCCAGAGAAGGGTAGTGTATTACCTTGCCGCACTTAATTTCCTTGCTACCATCATCCAGACTCTCGAAGGTATCCTTCAGTTTCTGCGTCTCGAAGAGTTTCATCTCCTCGGCGATCTCATTTGTGAAATCCATGGTCCATCTTCTATATCGGAGCCTCTCCACTGGTGGGTGGACAAGCTCTCGGTGATCACCTGGGAGCGACTGTTCCCCATATTCCTCCTCTTCCACGGACTCATCACTATCCGATGCAGACTCCTCACTAATCTCATACTCACTATCACTCTGCTCTTGCCGGCTCGATGGGATCCTCTGAGAAGCTTCGGTAATCACAATTCCTGTGTTTGCTGCCCTGGACCTCTTTGTTACTGCTTTCTTCTGGATTGGAGCCTTCCTCTTCCTCTTTCTGGCTCGCTGATATTGTGCTTCTTCCTCCTGAGCAGTAGGCTGTGCAGGTTCACCCCCTGCCTTCGTTGGAGTGGCTTGTTCTTCCTCGCTCTCGATCTCTACTGGGTTCTCAGCCGTGTTTGTCTTGGCCTTGCTGGCTGCTCTTTTGCCCAGGCATCGCTGAGATACCCGCGTCTTCAGAACCAATTGCCGCTTCACTGGGTGGGGTTTTAAGACGGGAGGCGCCACAGCTTCCGGTACTTGAGTGTCTACGGTTGGTCTCTCCTCATCTACTTGTATTCGATCATCCCCTGCTTCCACTTGGGTATCAACTGGCTCTGGCCCTTTCTCTTCACTTTGTTCTTCCCTCTCCTCTTCCCCTACTGACTGGGATGCCTTATCCTTCGGTATGGGTTCTGTAGACCCTCAGCCATTAGAGCAGTATCTTCCCTGCGATTCACCTCTTCCACTATTGATTCAAACTCCGTTTCCGTCATGAGGCCGCGCTTTTCGGCCGACTTATTCAGGTCGATCTCCTCCCTAATTACTTCTTGGCGAACCGCTTCCACTTCTGGCGTCTCCTCAATTCCTTCTCCCCCTTCCTGGTCTTGTTGCTCCCTTCTCAGCCTTTCCGCTCTTTCTTCTTCATCAGAGGCATAATAAGCCGCAATGTCCTCGAGATCCTCAAGTTCGGCTTCCTGGGTCATCAGAAAAATTCCTTCCGTCTCTGTCATTTCGGCTTCAGTTGGGGGGGTGCTTTCTTGGGGAATCATCGACGGAATCGGCAATGTAGATGAAGTAGGGGTCAATGGTTGCGTAGTGGTTACTGCCATGGTTGCCGCATGAGTTGCTCCGGCTGCGCTCCCTTGCCCTCTACCTTGGTTAAAATACTCTAACTCCGCTGCCCAATTCCTATTCGGATCCTGCAATCGGAGAAACTCCGCCATTGCATCCAGAGAGACCATCGGCGGGCTTGTTGTGTTGGCGCGGGACGTTGTGGGTTTAGTGGTGGTGGTATTTCAAGGTTTCCTTCCTCACTGGTCTTCTTTGAGGGCGGTTTGATTTTGGTAGCAAATGCTTTCTTCCCCATGGCTGAAAATTAGGGCTTGTAAAGAGTGGAATTTGGTTTTGATATCTGGGAGAAAATGGAAGAAAATGAGGGTTTGTAATTTACGCTTTCTTGAGAGAGTATGGGATAATATCTCTTGAAAAAAAAGGGAATTTGAAAATGAGGGTTTGTGAGGGATAAAGTTTGGGACGGTCGTTTAATTTAGGCGAGAGATAGCAGTTGCAGGTGGTTACAACCGGCTATAGGGAGTTGCCGGTCGCGACGCTTGGACGGAAGGCGGTTAGGAATGCTGGCCCCTAATTGGCTATCGCGTCTACTCTCTCTGCTACACGCCACTCCAGCCGCTGCCACCCTGCAAAAGCTGCATAAGTCTTAATTCAAAATTTCGTCTTTTCTCGAAACCTACCATTACTTGCCTAATAAGGGAAATAATTCAAATGGGCTCTTAAATTAGAATTGAAATAGCACCAAATAGGTAGTCTCTTGGTCAATGTGTACTCCAAATTAAATTTAAGGCCCGAAAATATTTTTGGATTTTCTTAGAAATTATCTGACATGCAAAGACTAATTACGTATTTACAATATTTACACCTTTCTTGGGTAATTTGGAATCCTACTTGGCCAGTATACGCAGAAAATTATCAAAATGGAACTAGCCATGTGGAATTCCAAATTCCTTTCTTACTGATCAGTATGAAACCGATGTAAGTGTTTGCAGTTGAATTTCATCCACTACACCCACTTCGCTATTCTCCCTGAATATTTTCAACCTATGTCCATTTACTATGAAAGGTTCCGAGTTAGGAAAACTCCCTGAAATTTCTACTGCTCCATTGGATCTGAGTGCAGTTATGATGTAAGGTCCTGTCCATTTGGACTTGAGTTTCCCTGGCATAAGCTTCAATCTTGACTGGAAGAGTAGTACTTTCTGGCCAACGTGGAGCTCCTTAGTTCTCAGATTTCGATCATGCCACAGTTTGGTTCGCTCCTTGTACCACATGGCTGAGTCGAATGACTCCAATCTAAGTTCCTCAAGCTCCTGCAGCTGCAGCTTCCTTTCCTCTTCGCAGGCTGTAGCATCCATATTCACTTTCTGTACTGCCCAGTATGCTCGATGCTCGATCCCAACCGGTAAATGGCACATCTTCCCAAAAACGATCCGGTAAGGGGACATGCCTATGGGGGTTTTGTAGGCTGTTCGATACGCCCAGAGAGCATCCTCTAACCTCACACTCCAGTCTTTCCTCGAAGTGTTCACAGTCTTCTCCAAAATCTTCTTTATCTCACGGTTAGAGATCTCCGCTTGACCATTGGCTTGCGGATGGTACGGGCTGGAAAGTCTATGGTGCACACCGTATTTCTTCATTAAGGCTTCAATTGTGCGATTACAGAAGTGTGTACCTTGATCTGATATGATCGCCCTTGGAACTCCGAACCGGCTGAAAATATGACTCTTTAAGAACTTGGCCACCTCCTTTGCTTCACAGGTACTTGTGGCCTTGGCTTCTACCCATTTGGAGACGTAATCTACCGTGACTAGGATATACAGATTGCCGTAGGACGAAGGAAAAGGCCCCATGAAATCCATTCCCCATATGTCGAATAGCTCGCAAACTATTATGGGTACCTGCGGCATTTCGTCCCGGGCGGATATTCCACCGGTCAGTTGGCAACGCTCGCAACTTCTGCAGAACTCGTACGCATCTTTGTTGAGTGTTGGCCAATAAAAGCCGCTATCCATAATCTTCCTTGCCGTCTTCTTGGATCCGAAATGTCCTCCGCATGCTAACGAATGGCAGTGGGTTAGAACATCCCGCTGCTCCCAGTCAGGAATGCACCTTCTTATCACTTGATCGGATCCTACCCTCCATAGGTAGGGGTCGTCCCAAAAGTAGTATTTTGCTTCACTCTTGATCTTCATTCTTTGTGCGTTGGTAACACTTGGTGTTTCTGGAAGTTCTCCAGTTACTAGGTAGTTGGCCAGGTCCGCATACCATGGCTCCTGCCCTACCTTCTCCTTTCCTTTTGTTGTATCATTCTGACCAGTAAGTTTGTACACTTCTTCCCAATCAATTTTCCTGGGCGCAAAAATCACCTCACATAAATGTTCCTCTGGAAACTTATCATGCACTTCGTCACTGTTTCCATCTTGCATTATTCTGCTCAAATGGTCTGCCACCTTGTTCTCGACTCCTCTCTTATCTTCCACCTCCCAATCAAATTCTTGTAACAAGAGTACCCATCGGATCAAGCGTGGTTTGGATTCCTTCTTGGCAACCAGATACTTAATGGCTGCATGGTCAGTATATACTATGACCTTGGATCCCAACAAATATGGCCGGAACTTCTCGAAAGAATACACCACTGCCAGCATCTCCTTTTCAGTGGTATCGTAATTCCGCTGGGCTTGATTCAAAGTCTTGGACGCATAAAAAATTACGTACCTCTTCCCATCGATCTTCTGACCCAGTACGGCCCCTACCGCAAAGTCGCTGGCGTCGCACATTACTTCGAAAGGATGGTCCCAGTCAGGAGCCCGTATGATAGGTGCGGATATCAGCTTTTCCTTGAGAAGATTGAAAGCAGCCTTGCATTGCTCATCAAAAATGAACTCCACGTCATTTTGAAGTAGCCTGGTAAGGGGTTGGGCGATTTTGGAGAAATCCTTAATAAATCGTCGATAAAATCCGGCATGCCCCAGGAAACCCCTAATCCCCTTCTGATCAGTAGGGAACGGTAATTTAGATATAACGTCCACCTTTGCTCGATCCACCTGGATTCCCCTTTCCGAGACCACGTGTCCCAGAACAATCCCTTCGGTGACCATAAAATGGCACTTCTCAAAGTTCAAAACCAAATTCTTCGCTTGACATCTCTCAAGAACTATATCCAAATGATGAAGGCAAGAATCGAACGAGTCTCCGTAGACCGTAAAGTCATCCATGAATATCTCTATGCAATCCTCAATCAAATCAGAAAATATGCTCATCATGCAACGTTGAAACGTACCTGGGGCGTTGCATAGGCCGAAAGGCATGCGCCGGTATGCATAAGTTCCGAATGGGCAAGTGAAGGTGGTCTTATCCTGGTCTTCAGGATCCACGTAGATTTGGAAATATCCGCTGTACCCATCCAAGAAGCAAAAGTACTTCTTCCCAGCGAGTCGCTCCAACATCTGGTCGATAAAAGGCAGAGGGAAGTGATCCTTCCTTGTTGCATTGTTCAGCTTGCGGTAATCGATGCACATTCGCCAACCCGTGACTAGCCTCGTTGGAATCAGCTCATTCCTCTCATTTTGGACGACTTGGATTCCTGACTTCTTTGGAACCATGTGGATCGGGCTGACCCACTCACTGTCTGGCACTGAATAGATAATCCCTAGCGACAACAACTTCAAGATTTCCTTCAATATTTCCTCTCGCATGTTAGGGTTTACTTTCCTTTGGGCATCTCGATGTGCATTTGCTCCCTCTTCCAGCCTAATATGGTGCATGCAGACGTCGGGGCTAATTCCAACTAAATCTGTAAGACTCCATCCAATCGCCTTCTTGTTCTTGCTCAGCACGGTCAGTAGCCTAGCTTCTTGTTCCTTCGTAAGGCTGCTGCTGATGATCACTGGATAGGAGTCCTCACCTCCGAGGAAGGCATACTTCAAATTCGAGGGTAACTTCTTCAGCTCAATTTGGGGTGGAAGTGTGTCTTCGGTTAGGGGGTTTTTCTCGGACTCTTCCCCTTTTTCTAAATCTCCTTCTGATGGTTCTTCTATACTGACTGGTAGCTGAGCCCCTGCGGCTCCTATGAACTCCGACTTTTGACAAAAATCCTTGATTGCTCCTTCAATTTCTTCATCGGTCAACCCCTGGCTACTGATCAGATCACACCATGCAGCAGCTTCTACGTCAGCCTGTTCATAAACATCTAAAGCCTGGAGTTTCTCCTGCAATAGTTCGGTCTCAAGAAAATCTTGGACTAAAGGGTCAATCACATCAACATAGCATAGATTTTCAGAATCAATAGGTTTCTTCATGGCATCATTTATATCAAAGGTAAACTTCTCCCCATGAAAATCAATGCAAATAGTCCCCTCAGCCATATCCACGATCGTCTTGGCCGTTCTCAAAAATGGTCTTCCTAACAAGACTCCACTAGACTCCCTCGCTTCATGCTCACTCATTTTGATCACATAAAAATCAGCAGGGTATGTAAAATCATGCACTCTCACTAATACATCCTCTAAAACTCTCTCCGGACTTATGCATGACCTATCAGCCAGTTGGATCAATACTCTAGTACTTGACAGCCTCACTCCCTTCAACCGGTTATAGATAGACAATGGCATGACATTTATAGACGCCCCCAAATCACACATTGCATGTTCGACCTTCACATCTCCAACAGTTATTGGTAAGGTAAACATACCTGGGTCGGCTCTCTTAGGTGGTAACGTCTCTTGCACTATTGCTGACGCTATCCCTTCCACCATAATCTTGCCATCTTTCTGGGCTCTCCCGGCTATGAAGTCTTTTATGAATTTCCCAAGAGGGGGTAGTTTCACGGCTTGGAGAAATGGTATGGTGACATCCAACTTCCCAAAAATCGACAAATAGTCAACCGGGTTCTCTTTCTTCCTCTTTGTAACAAATCGGAATGGGAATGGTTTCTCCCCTTTTTTCTCATCTACTTGTCCCTTAGCAACCTTCTTGGAGTCTTTCCGGGGTAGTTCCTGAGTCTGGGCTTCCATTCTGGGCTCTTCCTCTCGATGAGGTTCCTTCCTGGTCAGTAGGGTTTCGGGTTCATCTCCTACAATTGGTGTAGCATCCAAGAAGAATGGATCCTGCATCTGAGGCATAGGCCTCCCTAGTTCTTCCGCTGAAACGGTATCGCCTCCTATCTTCGTTCCGTTAGATCCTCCACTAGGTCATTTGGGTTGAGGCGCGTCATAAGTAGTTCCTGACCTCAACGTAACCTTACTCACATTTGCCTTTTCGGGTATTTGGACTGTAGATGGTAGTTTCCCCGCATTTCCCTTCAAATCACCCACCGAACTGGCCAGTTGGGCTAACTGCCTATTCATCATATCCATGTTCGCCTTATGTTCTTTCTGGGCATTTTGCATCCCCTGCACGACCTCGTTATGGGATTGCAAGTCTCCTTTGATGCTCTGTTGTGACGCTAGCATTTCACCCATCATGTCCTCAACGGACCTCCTTGGCCTGTTCGGATTTTGGAAATGATTCGGCCCTTGGTGTTGATAGTTCTGGAAGTTTTGCTGGCCTTGATTAGGCGGGTATTGGTTATACTGGGCAGGAGGGACGTACTGATCTTGAGGATATTGATTCTGGTGCTGGGCTTGAAACTGATTTTGGTTCTGATGGTGTTGGGGTGCATGATTTGGCTGATTTTGGAAACTGTGGAAGTTTCTCTGGTGGGGTGGTACATAAACAGGACTCGGGTTTTGGCTTTGTGGGCTTTGATTTTGGGTTTGTTGGTTTCTTCCTGACCAGTTGGGCTGGTAGTCTGGGTTTGCTAGTCCACGGTTAGGGTTTTGGTTTGGATTGGGGTTATACTGGTTCTGTCCTTGGTTCTGATTTTGGCCCCCGTCTCCCCATCGAAAGTTTGGATGATCCCTCCATGGTGCATCCCGTTGTCTACCCTGAATCCAATGCCCACTGGAATTGAAGTACCCCGCAGCATTGACCTGTTCCATATTCACGTAGTCACTAGGGTGTTCATAGTTCAGTCCTTGATTTCCCTGTTCTGCACCTTTGTAATTCCCAGCTGGGGGAGGTGGTGGGGTGCTTTTCTCGATCGCACTCAGAAGTGACTTCTTCAGCTCATTCATCTTCAAGTCCATTCTCTGCTCCAGTTTATTTTCCTGATCAGCAGACGAGACAACAGCAGCCCGCTCTCGGTTGTATCCTTCCCTTGAATGGTCATACTCTTTCTTTGCATTCAGTAGCTTCCTTAGGACTCTCTTCGCTTCACTGACCCGTAATTGTGTGAAGCTTCCTCCTGACGATGAATTTGCTAGATCCTTGGTTACCGCGTTCATACCTTCGTAGAAAGTATGATGCACTTCAATGTCCGCCATGCGATGGTTGGGACATGATTCCAAAAGACCCATGTATCTTGCCCAATAATCGCTCAAGGGTTCATCATACCCTTGCTTCACATTAGTTATTTCCCTTTTCAGCGCGCTTGTCTTTGATGACGGGAAAAACTCGCCTAGGAATGCTGACTTGATATCGGCCCAAGTCTAAATGGAGTTGGGGGGCAGGTGCATGAACCAGGTGTTGGCTTCCCCCTTGAGCACAAATGGCAAGGCCTTCAACCTATAATCATCCTCATTGGCTCCTGCTGGTCTCCTCTGCGCCCTACAAATTTTACAAAACTCATGCAGAAACTCATACGGCCCTTCATAGCTCTTCCCACAGTATGTAGGCAGAATCGCGATCACATGAGGCTTCACATCGCAGGCGGTTTGCCCTGGAGTGACGACTATGGCTTGCGATGGTTCTCCCTCGGTATGCGCGTTAAGGGTACCGATCTCTGGATCCTCATCTCCGTTGGCGGCCATCTGAACTGGAATGCCTTCCAACAGTGGTATCTCCTCTGGTATTGGTCCTTCTATGTTGTATTGCTCTTCGTCGCTACTCAAACCTAAGTCAGATAAAGCCGTCGACAACCCGGATCGAGTGGTTACGAGTATCGATCCTCGCTGAAGTATCTTCGGCCTCCACTGGTCAGGAGCCGAACTGCTTCTCATAAACTGAAAAGAAAAAGAAAAAAAAGAAAGGTTATGCACAATATATACACCGAAGTATCACTCACAGTAATTGCAAATAACGCTATCCATCCCCGGCAATGGCGCCATTTGAAAGGACCTAGGTGCGTAGGTGTCGTTCAAGCAAGGATATATCCTACTGATCAGGATAGAGATCCTAACTAACCTAGACCTTGGTTTCAAAGATTCCTCAACCCACTTCTACTGATCAGTATAGTGGTGGTAAGGGTCGAATCCCACAAAGATGGTGCGTTCTTAAACTACCGCGGTGACACTTGGAAGATTTGGTTGGAACTTAAAGGAGGTGTTCTACTGGTCAGACGGTAAGGAAAACATTTGGAATGTAACTGTGTACGTGGAATGGGGAGACAATTTTGTAACAGAAAATATTTGGAAGGTACGGGTTTCTATTTTGGGCTAAACAGAATATTCAGAGTAGAGTGGAAATTTGATGACTAGGCTGACAGGGCTTAACTAAAAGTGAAGGACAAAAGCAAAAGCATCTCGAAAAGTAAGTGGTCCCCTCCAATTGAAATAGACATCATCTTCTTCAACAAACACTTCCAAAATTCAGATAACAATTCCAGATTCAACACGGAAAACTCAGATTAACAACTCACAAACACAGATCCAAAACTAAGAAATCAAATCTGAAATCAAACACTGAAACTGGACTTCTGCATACTGGTCAACATGAAAGAACGATTCAGAAATTAAAACTAAGCTTTGCATGCAACGATCTATTTTCCGATCAAACAGTACTTGTTTATCTATCCTAAAGAAATTTGTTACGTAAACGGAATTGAGAGATTCAGCACTTTAAACACCAAGAAACTTTAGATCTAAGCTAACTAGGCAAGGGAATAAAGAAACACCACAATAAACGAAACGGAAATCAACTTCATAGCTTAAACACGTTCGGACCTTCAACAAAGTACTTCAAAAGTAGAAAATATCTAAAGACAAACAAGATCCAACGTAAGGAAAGCGAGAAATTTAAAACTACGAAAGCAATGTAAAAGTGTTTTGCCACTCCGGGCGATGAGACTCTAAACTACGATCTTGCTGGCTGGAATGGACGATGACTGGAATTCTGGAAACATCTGAACGTCAAGTGATCATGGCTACGGCGAGGCAAGAAGCGGGACACGGCTGAAAGACTGAAACTACCGAGAGAACTTTCTACCTAAGATGGTGGTGAATGAGTGAATGTGTCTATGTGTCTCTCCAATTTGGCTTCCTTTTATAGGGAGGCTACCCTTGATTTTAGGGTAAATCCTCGTTGCAATTTGACTTCTTTGCCCTTAATTGTGGGTAATCCGTCCCAGCTATCCGTCTTCTCCATCTCAAGCCGTTTTAGCACGAATACTGATCAGTATGAGATCATGCTGGCGCCTCCTTCACCTGAACATTCCGAAACTTCCCTACTGGCTAGAATGCTTAACCTGCACACTTTAAACAACTGTTTTACAAATATAATCAATTAAGCACATCATACTGACCCGTAACCAAGGCCTAGAATACGACTTATCAGTTATTCTTCGAGATTTAAGTTTAATGCTTGTTTTACTTAAATTTTTAATTGATGTATTTCTTAAGTCTAACTTTTCCTTTGTCCTTTTTAAAAGTATTCTTTTTATCTTATGTCCTTTCAAAAACAAAAATAATAAAACCTTAAAATCTTTAAGTTAGGTTGTTTTCCTTTCTTTAATTCAATTAAGTTGTTCTTTTAAATTGTAATCCATGCATGTCGGTCACGATCGCCGCGTTTGTGGTACCCCTTGTATGGGCGGTCGTGACAGAGTGGTATCAGAGCTTTGTTCTTTCGCTCTGGTCCGAGAGTCTTCTTTCACTTTAAGTCTAAGTTAGTGAACCCTCATTGACTAGAAGTGTCACGAAGGCTCAACATCCAAAGCATCACGCTCAACCAAGGAAAGTGAGGTATGTTTTAAGTTGTTGATGAAATGTGTGAACGATGTATAAAATCGACGATATGATGAGGATGTTTTGGGCAAAAGAATGCATGAGCATGTAATTACGTGATGATGTGAGGTTATTTTTCATGTTGAAATTCGAGAATAAATGATATGATAACATACATATGTTGAATGTGAGCATGATGATTTAAACGCGTGTATTATGGGTGAAAACAATATGAGCATGAATTGAGAAGATGATTTAAGCACGTGTTGTATGTGCGAATATGATATTGGTATAGTATGATTATGTGGGACATGAGCAAGATTGGTATGATGACTTAAGTATGTGCTATGTGTGTGAAAGTGTTATGACGTAAGCATGTGATTATGGGAAGATGGCGTGTTTTACATGAAAGATGGAAATTAATGAGTTGTTTTGAGAATGTTGAAATTTTTTTTGAGAAAAGATGAGTAATCTAAAAATGTTGTCTCAAACATATATGTGAAGTACATGAGTGTTTTGGTTGGAATGCAAATGTGTTATGAGTTTTGCAATATTAATGACTAGTTGTTCTAGTGGGAAAAATATTTATGTTGTGGAAAGTTGTTGGAACTTTTTGAAAAAAAAAAAATCTTTGAACTTTAAATGAAAATATGTTAGTTCTTTCTTTTGAGAAAATTAATTGATCAATGGAAATTGTTGTGTTTATTGTTCAAAAAAAAAAATAAGTTTTGCAAAAAAAAAAAAAAAAAAAAAATTACTTCGTTTGGAAAATTGAGCTGTGGAAGTGCGATGTTATGTATGTTATGAGGTGCGAGGTATGATGTGTTATTCTATGGAATGTTTTATACGAATGATGAAAGTCGATGCGAAACTACGATTTAGTTTGAGTCAACTTTTACTTTAAAAGTGAGATGTGGAAAAATTTTTTTGGAAAGTGTGAAAGTGTAAAGAAATTTTGTTTCAAAAGTTTTGAATATGATGTGAAGTTCGAAGTGTTTTGCTATGGGATGTGAAAATGTGGTTTGTTTACCTTGAGGTATGAATGACGTAAATTGAAGTAGACGATGATCTATGAGATGATGAATTGTGTTGTGAACTTAGGGTACCTAAAATAAAATGCCTAGTTGACCGCGCAAATCGTAGCTCAAAGTTGAAAACTTAACAACTGCTTTTCCGAGCAATGAAACGTACGAGAATATGAAAGTTTAGGCAAACGCTTAAGTCAAGGTGCGAGACAAGAAGAACCGATGCTAAGAGATATTTTCATGCAACGACGAGCGATCATACTCGCGATTTAAATTAGTATAGTTTAATCTTGCGTAAGTGGAAGCACGATGGAGATGATCTCCATACCCTGCTAAGGAGCACGAGGATGATAACCATGTCCTACGAGGATAGTCATTATGACAGGCAAAGAATTTTATGAAGATATGGATTCCAACTATCGTTATTAGCGGCAATGACACGAAGAATCTCAGCGTGGAATCCACAGTTCTTAGAGCGATGTTACCAGTTTCGGCTTGCGAAAGATGAACAAGGAGGTGCGACTTTAATAGCTGGAACAAACTATTCTAATCAACAGTTCTTACTTGGATTATAAGAAGTTATCTTTCAGGACCTTTCAAATAGCCGTGAGCCATTGTCTATTTAACAACTTGTTTCATTCACCCCTTGCAAGTGATGTATATTGTTTCTTTTCCTCCATTGAGTCATAACTCACTTTCAGTTCTTGGAAAGTGGTGTTGCCTTCATAACTTTGGACACTTGGATTGATTGTAGTCTTCTTTGACCTATTATTTATACGGATCATATTTTGACTTTGTGAGCCTTTGCTATTGACCTTCATTCCTAAGATTGCTTGCAGTTATGTCCTTCAATACGATCACGTTTCGTAGACATGTTTTTCTGTGGGATATTTCTCTTGGAACTTTTGTTCAACTTTTATTTTGTCACCATGTCTGTGTCAAGTTCTTTCTTACAGGGCCAAAGACCTCCACCGTTTGCACCACGAGTCACAAGGGAGCAATGTGAGACTAACCAGACCCCAAACCCTAGGGATCTACCGATTTCTACTTCGCACCAGCCAACTCAAAATCACCTCCGAAACCACATGAGGTCACAGATCTCTCAAATCACAAGGAATCGCCCGAAGTTCTTCACTCAACCGCCAGATCTGAACTGAACCGTTCAATCTGAAGGGGTTTGGCAGCGGAAGCATGCACGAGATCCGATCACATAAATTTGATCTATTTAGCAGATTATTTAGACAAATTCTATTCGCGTAATTATCACATATATCATGCTCATATTTTGAATTAAAACATGCTTTAGCATATAAAATCCCTAAACCATGCTCACTACGGAATTAGCCAATATACCTCGTTGATTCAATCAAGAATCGATGATGGCTTGCTCCGTCTCCACGTGAAGATCTTCAGTACTCGACATCTGATCTTCTGACTGGTGTCCCAGACTGTATGCTGATATTTGTATGGGCAAATCTCACCAGAATACTAGGACTCGAATAACGAAGACAGAACTCAGCTCACGGATGGAGCAATTTTCGAATTCTCTCTCTTTTTAGAGGGGGACGAAAATTCTTGCTTTTATAATTATGTTTTCTGTCTCCTTTATTCTCCTATTTATAAAGTCACATATTGGGCCCAGTCAGGGATCTAAGGAAGAAATTGGACATGGCCTCACCCAATTAGCTTTTTACTAAATAAATTAAACCCACAATTTAATATAAGATTATATTGGAATATTACAAGTAGCCACTACAAAAGTAATATTTCGGGTTTCTTTTTATTTGTTTAATTCATTTCCCGCGCTTAAGATAGAAACATCCATTAATTAATTAATGTCTGCTATGGACTTAATTAATTAACATATTTTATTCTCCAAGAGTGGACTTAGCAAGAAACTCTTATTTATTATTCATAGAGCAATTAAACTCCAACTAGCTAGGTTCCGAATAATAAAACCTCGTTTCGAGCTCCTCTTGTGAATGTTATCAAACGAGACTCTCCTCGCGCACGATTCAACATAATAGCAATCTTAGCACCGCAAGACAATGATCACCACTACCCAATATACCTGGATCGTTGGGTGACGAAAAACCCGCACCTTTGGTAAGTCAAAGTAGTAGAGACTCAATATGGTATGCTCAATGCTAACGTACATTGATTAAGAAATTAATTATCATGACCTTATCTTTCAGTAGATAGCATAAAGACTCGAACGGTTTTACCGCCAATGCCTTTGTAAAGGGATCTGTCAGGTTGTTCTCTGACGCAATCTTGACCACTTGTATGTCTCCTCTCTGCACTATATCCCTTATGATATGATACTTCCGCTCTATGTGTTTGCTCGCTTTGTGAGCTCTTGGTTCCTTCGAATTTGCCACAGCACCAGAATTGTCACAATAAACCGTGATGCTCTTGGGCAGATTTGCAACCACACCTAAATCCATAAGGAAGTTCTTGAACCATACTGCCTCTTTTTCAGCCTCCGAAGCGGCCACATACTCGGCTTCCATGGTCGAGTCCGCGATGCATTTCTGCTTCACACTCTTCCAAATTACGGCTCCACCTCTTAAGGTGAACACATATCCTGAAGTAGATTTTCTCGAGTCCTGATCAGCTTGAAAGTCTGAGTCAGAATATCCCAAAGGACAGAGCTCGACTGCATTGTAAACTAGAGCATAGTCCTTAGTCCGTTTAAGGTACTTGAGTATGTTCTTTACGGCAGTCCAATGTCCTTGGCCCGGATTCGACTGGTATCTTGCCACCATGCCAACAGCAAAGCAAATATTAGGCCTCGTACAAAGCATAGCATACATGAGACTTCCAACTGCCGAAGCATATGGAATCCTTCTCATTGCTTGTATCTTATACGGCGTTTTGGGGCACATCTCTTGAGATAGATGGATGTCATGTCTAAAAGGTAAGAAACCTTTCTTGGCGTCCTGCATGCTAAAGCGACTAAGTACTGTTTTGATGTAAGGTTCTTGAGATAAGCACAACATCTTCTTTTCTCGATTCCGAATAACCTTGATCCCGAGGATGTGTCCTGCGTCTCCCATATCCTTCATCTCGAACTGGATTGACAACCATGTTCATACTGATGACAACATTTTTTTATTGTTTCCAATTAGAAGAATGTCATCTACATATAAAACTAAGAACACTACATTCCCCTTTTCAACCTTCTTGTACATACAGCTTTCACTTGGGCATTTTTCGAATCCAAACTTGCAAACAGTTTGATCGAAACACTGGTTCCATGATCTAGATGCTTGCTTAAGGCCATAAATGGCATTCTTAAGCTTCCAAACCATGTGTTCCTTGCCCTTTATGGCATAACCTTCGGGTTGTTCCATGTAGATGGTCTCCTCAAGACTGACATTTAGAAATGCAGTCTTAACGTCCATCTGCCATATATCCCAATCCATATAAGCTGCTATAGACAATAGTATCCAGATCGATTTGAGCATGGCCACTGGGGAGAAAGTCTCGTCATAATCGACACCTTCCTTTTGGGTATACCCCTTAGCCACTAGTCTTGCCTTGAAGACTTTAACTCGTCCATCGAGTCCATGTTTACATTTATATATCCACTTGCTCCCAATGGCAGTACAGCCTTCGGGTAGGACGGACAAATCGTAGACGTCTTTGTCTATCGTAGATTGTAGTTCTGAATCCATTGCTTTCACCCATTTGCAATGATCGACATCTGCCTGCGCTTCCGCAAAGTTCCAGGGATCTAATACATTGCTGTCTGAGGAGTGATCCATAGATTCCCCCAAACCAATGTATCTTTCGGGCTCATGTGAGACCCTCCCACTGCGGCGCGGCACTACAATTCTTGGAATAGAAGTTGATGTTTCTGGAATTATTTGTACACTTGGTACTCGTTCTTGGTTAATGGAATTTGTGACAGAAGTTAGCTCATCAAGAGCCACTTCACTGCTGGGTTTCATTACATATTCTTCCTCTAAGAATGTGGCGTGAGTGCTCACAATAACTTTCTTATCTCGGAGACTAAAGAATTCATAAGCTTTCGTTCCTCTGGGGTACCCTATAAACAAACATACCTCCGTCCTTGATCCTAGCTTAGTTGGATCATTTTCCAATACATGAGCCGGACAACCCCAAATCTTGAGATGTGCTAGATTGGGCTTGCGCCCATTCCACAACTCATAAGGAGTAGTAGGTACGGATTTTGATGGTAAATTGTCTAAAATATGGCTTGCAGAAAGCAAGGCATGTCCCCAAAACGAAGTAGGTAGCCGTGCATAACTCATCATCGATCGGACCATGTTCAATAAGGTCTTGTTCCTTCTTTCAGCCACGTCGTTCTGCTGGGGCGTGCCCGGCGCAGTCAGTTGTGATTCAATTCCTGACTCCGACAAGTAGACCAAAAACTCAGCACTGAGGTACTCGCCTCCACGATCAGATCGTAGGCTTTTGATACTCTTACCATGATACTTCTCCACAAGAGTCTTAAAGTCCTTGAACTTATCAAAAGACTCTGACTTGTGGCGCATCAAATAGACGTATCCAATTTTCGAGAAGTCATCAATAAATGTGATGAAGTATCAAAAACCACCTCTTGCCTCAGTAGACATTGGTCCACATACATCGGAATAAACGAGCTCAAGTACTTCCTTGGCCCTATTGCCCTTAGCTTGAAAAGGCCTCTTGGTCATCTTGCCTTCTAAGCATGACTCACACTTATGAAAAGGTCCCTCCTCTAGACCTTTAATAAGGTCTTGTTTAACAAGAGAATGGATCCTCCTTTCATTGGCATGACCAAGTCTAAGGTGCCATAAGTATGTTTCGTTCATTGAACTTGAAGGTTCCTTTTGTTTCTTTGAAATTTTCGATGTTGTATTGAGTTCTGATTTGCAATTATTAAACTATGTAGATGTGATTGTGTACAAATTGTTTTCCATGATACCACGACAGTTATGAGAACCATCTTTCTTAATAACGCAATTGTCATTAAAAGAAATCGAATATCCATCAAAAACTAATTTAGAAACTGAAATTAAATTTCTTCTAAAAGAAGGTATCAACAAAACATTCTTCAAAATCAAAAATCTATAACTACTAAAACGCAAATAAATGTCTCCCACTGCTACGGCCGCCACTTTTGTAGCGTCTCCCATCTGGACCTCGATCTCACGATCACGTAGCCCTCTTGTCACCTGCATTAAGTCAGGATCAAAACAAATATGATCAGTGGCTCCAGTGTCAATAACCCAAGTGCAAGTAGACTTCGAAGCCAAACATGACTCGACTACTAAAGCTTGGTGCATACCTGTAGCCTTGCCCTTTTTAGGACAATCTGGCTTCCAATGCCAATTCTCTCCGCACTTGAAACACTTCCCCGTGGGCTTCTTGTTTTCCCTCTTCTTCTTCTTTCCCTTAGCTATCTTGGTCGGCCCTGAGTTCGGTGCCTACCTTTTTCCTGCGCTAGGCTTGAAGCCAGAGGAACGAGGCGCCGAAGTCATCATGGCCGCCTTAGCCTGGACCATAAGGTCCTCTACCGACTGAAGTTCAGTCAACAGCTCTGCCAAGGTGTAGTTCCTTTTGTTCATCTCGAAGTTGAGCTTGAACTGCTGGAAGCTAGGGGGAAGACTTTGAAGGATAATAGTCACCTGGGACTCGGGATCGATCGTCCCTCCCAAGACCACAATTTGGTTGAGGTGGCCCATCATCTCGAGGACATGGTCCCTCACAGACGAGCCTTCCTTCATAGTCTTCGACATGATACTCCGAAAAGCTTGAGACTTAGCCGTTCGAATCTGAGTACCAAAAAGATTCTTGAGATTCTGCATGATCTCGGCACGGTTTCCATGGCTGAATGCAGATGCTTGTGTACTGATGACATAGATGCCAACATATAGCACTTAGCCATCTCATTCGTCTTATGTCACCGTCTGTGTGCATCTCTGACTCCTGCCGCAGCGTTAGCTGGTGGCACTGGAGGTCGCGGGGTTGTGAGTACAAAGATGTACTCATCTGCTGTGAGAACGATGTCCAAATTTTGTTTCCATTCTATGTAATTTTGGCCCTCGAGTTTGTTTTCTTTAAGTATTGCAGAAAGAGGATTAAACGACATATTGACGATTTGATTTGCACTGCAACACATAATATTTACCATTTGTCATAAACTTATGTAAGAAGTTTGATTAGATTAACCATAAAACTTTTCAAAATCTTACAACAGTAAAATTAAAATTTTGTATCCTCCAGGGGAAGTTAATACGCATTAAAATCTTACAATTTTTACTGGTCACAACACCGGCGAATAGTCCGGAGACCACAGAGTGGCATGGCCGCCTAATGTTGCCTAAGCAAGACCACCTCTTTAGGATTACAGAGTCTCATTCTACAACACACTCCCATGACAATGCTTATGTGCTGCTAATAAGATCAAGCCATCCCATAAATCCTGTGTGAACTTCTGAATCTCGCAGTTTCTTAGGATTATTGTCCCTACAGAGCAGGTGTCGATAATATTGGAAACCACATTCTAGTTCATACTATTTATATTTGAGAAGTCCGCCTTATGAACTCGCTATTTCCTAGGATTATTGTCCCACAGTGCAGGTGGCGATAATATTGGAAACAGCTTCATAAATTACAGACCAATTGGTGGAGACCATATACAAACGTTGAGTTTGTAATTACAGCTTAGATATTTTGGGTTATGGTTTTTATTCAATTATTCTTAGCATTGAGGCAGATTAAGGCTTAATTAAATTCTGTTGGTATTTAATATGCTGGATAATTGAATCCTTTATTTATAGTTGGCGTCTTCCATTAAGAAAATAATGTTCCAGTATTTAATTTTTATTCATGTCTACTATAAGATATATCTAAAATAATTAAATTATTTAATTCTTAATAAGACATGAAAAATTAAATTCAAATTATTTACATGTTTAAGATTAGGAAGAGAAGATTTATTATTTAATGTATTCATACATATCTATCCTAATTAGGATTCTAGATATATAAGTATTAGGAAACTATTAAATTATTCTCATCCATATCATCTAGGAATAAAATAATATCATTTATTTCCATAGATATAGATAATAATAAAAATATTCCTAAAATCTAGATAAATATTAGGAAACTATTAAATTATTCTCATCCATATCATCTAGTAATAAAATAAAATTATTTATTTCCATAGATATAGATAATAATAAAAATATTCATAAAATCTAGGTAAATCTTCCAAAAAGATTTTATTTCCATTAAATAATAATATTTTAATGATATCTTTTAATAAAATAATTAAATAATCATTAAAATAATCCTTCATCGTTATCTCATCGCACGAGATTCGCACGAACGATGAACGACGAAAATCCGTCGAGTTCGTCGTCGAATCACGACGCATGAAGCGTTTCGGCCGTGGCGCGCAGGTGGCGCGCCAGTGTCTCGGCCGCCTGGCTCGTCGGGTGTCGTATCCTCTCGGCCAGGAGTGCGCACATCGGTGCCGCTCCTCTCGGCCAGGTGCGCCCCGCCCGTCTCGGCGCGTCGATCCGTCGGGTGTCGACGCTTCTCGGCCAGGCGCACACGCGGCGGCGAGCGCCTCTCGGCCAGCGTCTCGACGCCCATCTCGGCCATCCGAGCCGTCGGGGTGGCGCGAGCTCTCGGCCAGTGGCGCGCACGGTGGCGCGCCTGCTCTTGGCCAGCTTCGGCCACCCTTCCTTCCGCCTAGGGTTCCAGCTCTCGGCGCCTGGTGTCTCTGTGGTTCTCGGACGAACCACCACTCCGTGCCAGCCTTCACGTCGGCCTTGGTGCGGGGCCGCCTGGGGTTTGCGGTCTCGGTCGGTGTCGCGCTCGAGCCCACGCTCGACTGCGCGTCATCCTGTGATCGCGATCCCTCAGCTCCCACTCAATCGACAACCCTGTTTCACGATCGCGCGGGGTGCAATCCGTCTCGGCGCGAGCGACGGATCACACGTTTCGTACGATCGAGTAATTCAAGTTCTTTGATTCGATAGTTCTTGAGTTCATCATGCATAATAAATTAAACAAAACACCAAGAACATGCTTCGCAATCAAATAATACATGCATACATGAATTTCGCGAAATTTAAATCCAAATAATCAGAGCCAAAGACTGGCTCTGATACCAATTGAAGGGGTTTGGCAGCGGAAGCGTGCACGAGATCCGATCACATAAATTTGATCTATTTAGCAGATTATTTAGAGAAATTCTATTCGAGTAATTATCACATGTATCATGCTCATAACTTGAATTAAAACATGTTTTAGCATATAAAATCCTTAAAACATGCTCACTACGGAATTAGCCAATTTACCTCGTTGATTCAATCAAGAATCGATGATGGCTTGCTCCGTCTCCACGTGAAGATCTTCAGTACTTGACCTCTGATCTTCTGACTGGTGTCCCGGACTGTATGCTGATATTTGTGTGAGCAATTTTCGAATTCTCCCTCTTTTTAGAGAGGGACGAAAATTCTTGCTTTTATAATTAAGTTTTCTGTCTCCTTTATTCTCCTATTTATAAAGTCATATATTGGGCCCAGTCAGGGATCTAAGGAAGAATTTGGACATGGCCTCACCCAATTAGTTTTTTACTAATTAAATTGAACGCACAATTTAATATAAGCTTATATTGGAATATTACAAGCAAGCACTACAGAAGTAATATTGCACTGCCTTTCCAAATCCGAAATTACAAGTATTCCGGGTTTCCTTTTATTTGTTTAATTCATTTCTCGCGCTTAAGATAGAAACATCCATTAATTAATTAATGTCTGCTATGGACTTAATTAATTAAAATATTTTATTCTCCAAGAGTGGACTTAGCAAGAAACTCTTATTTATTATTCATAGAGTAATTAAACTCCAACTAGCTAGGTTCCGAATAATAAAACCTTGTTTCGAGCTCCTCTTATGGATGTTATCAAACGAGACTCTCCTCGCGCACGATTCAACATAATAGCAATCCTAGCACCGCTAGACAATGATCACCACTACCAAATATACCTGGATCGTTGGGTGACGAAAAACCCGCACCTTTGGTAAGTCAAAGTAGTAGATACTCAATATCGTATGCTTAATGCTAATGTACATTGATTAAGATATTAATTATCAAGACCTCGTCTTTAAGTAGATAGCATAAAGACTCGTCTTGCTGTTAGATCCATTCGGTGCTATACCACACCAACGTAATCATATTTCAATAAGGCTTAGAAATAATCGGACTGACATTGCAACCTTTCACGATAGGTAGTCTAGGTCTATCTGGGTTGTGAGATTCTTATTTTTTCTTTGTTCAGAACTGACCGCGTACCTTAAATTGAGCGCAGCCCACAACCGGTCTACTAGAACAAAGACTTAGACTTATGTTATGTTCGCTTATACATTTAAATATGAAATAAACATCCATTAAATGTAAAACATAACAACATTATGACAAAAATAATCTGTTGCATTCATTGGAAAATAATTATTAGAGTTTTACATTATTCAATCACTCGAAAGGTGATTTCTAGTATACAAACCCTAACACAATCTTGGGTCAACGGATCTATCAACACAGGAGCTGAAGAATCTACACTCATCGCTCACTCAACTGGAGGGAAGAAGTCATCGGAGAAGAAGATCGGCGAAGATCAGATATGAGAGAGAGAAGTTTCTAGAGAGAAGAAGAAGCAGATATCTGAGAGAGAGAGAGAGAGAGTAATTAAATGAATGCGTGAATGAGAAACGTCCCTCAAACTTATCTCACATCACAAACACACTTCCAGATCCAACGGCTCAGGAGCACGATCCTCGTGGAGTTGCCACATGGCAGCAATCGGTTCACCTAGGTAAGTAACGGGCCACAATCAATTGGGCCACAAATTAGGATTCGGGCTCAGAATTAATTCAGCCCGTTGATTTAATTCCTCAAGCCCAACTTCAATGGGTCCATATATCTCACATTTACAATAACATATGGCAAAATATTAGCAAGAAAGAGTTTTTTATGCAATTTATTTTGCATATTCAAATTTGCTCCACCAATTCTAGAAAAGAAAATAAAAGAATTGTGAAAAGGAGATAAATATAAACAAAACGACACCATTTTTACCACATTAGTCTAAGCCACAGCAGAGGATCCGGATTCCATAAACCCCAATCAAATTATTTTAAAGTGAAGATTCTCAATTGAATGCTTGAAGAAGAGGAGTCAATTCTCTTCACACTACCTTCTCAAGGTAAAATCTTCAACATCAAATTTATTCGTAGCTATTCATATCATTAAATCATGCACGAACAAGAATTATAGAATGCTCAAATATTATAACAATCCCTAACATTTGATGCTCAAATTTTTATTTTATAGAATTATAGAATGCTCAAATTTTTATTTTAACAAGCTCGTGTGCCAAGAAAAAAAAATCATGAAGACCAAGTTCTAACTCTTTCACTATCTTATGAATGAAAGAATGAATCACAAGCCTTAAGTACCATGTATCCCAATTAGTTGAGAAAACCATGACAAGCAAGAAAACAAGTAGAAACTTAGGTTTGAGAGGTATGTGCGCTTCAACAACGCAGTGGCCGATGGGCGATGGGCCACTGCCCGAGGCACGGTCCGAAACTCCGCTGCCTCGGGCAAAACACAGCCACTGCCGCTGCCGGAGCTGTCTAGTTTTGCCACTGCCCGAACAGCACCACAACTGTCTCATCTGGAGTAGTTGTAGCATCCCAAAAATTTTTGCGTCTTTTGTTTTAATGTGGATGTCAAGTGGAAATTTCTTTTGTGAAATTTATTTTATTTCTGTGTGATTGAGATGATTATGTGAAATAATTGTGGTGGGTGATGTGGAATGAAGTGTGTTATATACTTTATATTTTCCAATGTGGGGAATTAAGTAAGCGAAATGTATTCTAGCCAAATAATTGGGAATTTTTGGCACCTTCAATTATTGGAATTAATATTTTCTTCTTGGATTTAATTAATTGTTTTGGGATATTTATCCAAATTAAATCCAAATCGAATTATCCCTAATTTGCGCTACATGAAATTCGAACCCTAGCCTATTTTTGTAAGTTTCGAAAATCCCCTATCTTAATTAGGAGGATGAATTATTTTCTTTGAATTAATTGGTGTCTTGTTGATTTCCCTTCTTTTATTTTAAATCCAATTAAATCATGCCACATTTTGTTCTTACCATAATTAAATGAAGATTTGAATTATTTCCTTGTGGCAATTAAAGCCAATTTTCGGCCCTTCCCTATTGGGGAGAAATTATATTTGTTTCTTATTTTGTGGAATCCCTTCTATTCAAATAAATACCAAATTAATACACATGTCTAATTAATTGGGGATATGAATATTTTCCTTTTATTTTTGCTCTCCATCCCACACGCCCCATATGCTTTTATTTTCCTTGTGGAAATTAATTTATTTGTTACCTATTTTATGGGAGTCTTTTCCAATAAAACAAAAAAAATTTCCAAATTTAAATTCTATTCCCATTTAATTGAGGATTTACATATTTTTCCTCCCTTGCTTCAAAATACATGTCCCCCCCTTTTCTATTTCCTACTTGGGGATTTAATTTATTTTGTTCCCTTATTTATGAAACACTCATTGTTTTATTTCCTAAGTAGTGAATATATTTCTCTCAAAGTAAATACCAAATCAATTCAGTGCTAATTAAATGGCAATTTTTGAATTTCTCTTCCCTCAATCACACGCCTATTTGTTCTTCTAAATTGTGAGATTTTATTTTATTCTCCCACAATTTAATTATTTTAATTGGGTGTGAATTAAACCTAATGCATAAATTAAACTAAACCCTAATCCTAGCCTCCTAATTTCACACGCCTCCCCTCCCTCATTCTCTCCCTCACACGCCTCCTTCCCCCTCTCTTCACCCTCTCCAAAAATCCTTCACAAACTCTTCGTTCTTGCATCAATTTGGAGTTGGAACTTCAAGATTCACCGAAGAATCGCATCCATTATCACTTCTACCGATTGTTTTTTTTCAAGAAAGGTATAATTGAATTTCTTTTCCTCATCCTTTCCTTTGTTTCCTTGTTTTTGATTCCCTCATGCATATAGTAAGTGTAGAGATCGCAGATCTAAGAATTAATCGGGTGGAATTGGTGGTTGCATGAGAAAATATAAGAGTATGCGTTTATTGATGTGAATGAATGAACTTGTGGATGATTTGTGGTTAGTGCTATGTGAATATATGAAAAAATGATTGTGAGATATTTTTGAAGCATGATTATGTGTTGGAAGCATTAATATATGTGTTTGGATGAATGATTGATAAACTCTAATTCGAAATTGTGAAGCATGAAAACTGCAGTGTTCGGATAGTAGATTCCGACATGTGTTTGACTGAACAAACGATCTTATTTTGGTGCGAATTTTTACCTGAGTACACTTTAAGGTGTCTTCTATGTTGTGTTTAAATTTCAGCCATTTTGGACGAAATATTAATTTCTAATGAATTTTTGAAGTTGACTGCGCAGTTCTGCCAGAATTTCTATTCTCGTCCAGTGAGTGTCATTTTTTATTTGACCGACCTAAAGATGTGATTTGATGTGAAATTTTAACTGGATGATCTTTGATGTGTCTACTGTATTGTGGTAAAATTTCAGCCCCAACGGAGGTCGGATGAATTTTTAATGATTTTTTACAAAATGACTGCGCTGTTCTGCCAGATTTCTGTCATACAAAAATAATCTTTGTTGTTAAGTTTTGAATGATATATATGATGCATATATGTTAAGGAACCTATCCTATGATGTAGTGATGTATTGTACGTTGATGTACGCTATGGTGTGTTTCCTTATGTTGGTGAACGTTTGGGATGGGTAAGTTAAGGAGACGATGAAAGGAACGTTAGAACATGCATGATAATTGAATTGATGGAAGGATGATTGTGTTGTGATGTTGATAAGGGTTGTCGTGCGTACGTGAGCACAAGGAACAAGGTTGCTTGAGTTGTGTTTTGTGTTGTCTAAACAATCAAGGTGAGCTTTCTTTAACTAAACTCTTTTACTTTTCCAAAGTATGATTGTGGAGCTATAAGGGTGGTTTAAAGTATTATGTCATGCCATGGACTGTTTTGATGTTGAGATTGTGTGCCTGATGCCTAGTTCGTCTGAGTTTACTCCGTTAGGCTATATGGCTTTGTGTGAAACAAATTCGGGTCTGAGTAGGGCCGCAAACCCTATCAGGCTGTGTACACTGGTGGGATCGGGAGTCGTCCTTGCTAGTCGGCCGGTCTCGTGGGTGAATAGTGTGGCCACACTTTCGTCGCACTGTCGATTGCTGATGTGATTGTTGGATTGTTGAGAAAGTGGGGAGATTGTTGCCTGGCCAGGCTGTGAAACTGTTTTGGTGATACACGTGATATTTCTTTAAAAACGTAAAACTCGAGTTCACTATGGTATGGATGACATAACTTATATAAAATACTTTGGCACGTGTTCGCTGAGTATATCAAATACTCAGCCCTGCATATGTTTTCTTTATGTGCAGGTTGAGTGGGATGTTGCGGTGGATGTTGAGTCGGCTTAGGAAATTTGGATGTGTGGTGTCTTCATACATAAGCGTCATCCTATGACTCTCTTCGATAATTTTTCCGCTGCTATCTTTTGAAACTGATGTCACAAGAGTTTAATTTACTTCGTATGGTTTTGATTATGTCAAATACTTAGATACTTTAATTCTGCTGCTTATCAATTTTTGGTTAAACTAAAATGTTTTTGTAGACTTAAACAAATTCTCTTTTGGGAGTTAATTTAAATTTTTGCTTTAAGTGTCAACTTTTATTGTGTCCCCCATTTCTTCCCCAGTTCTTAGTCCCTCCCCTTAGTCGCTATTTCCCCGTCCTTGCTATCCTTAGTAATGGCGGCCGTGACAGTAGTCCGCCGCTGCTACCCCCTTGGCAGCCACACGCGCACACACGGGCAGTTGCTGCCCCTTACAGCAGCCACACTCGAAACAAACTCCCGAGCAGCAGTTGTCCTTGGCGCTCCGCTGCTACACCTGCGACGGTGTCTGGACTCGCGTGGTCGCCAGTTCGGAACTATTTTTTTTAGAGAACAATGGTAAGGAATAAAAGAGAGTGTGTTTGAGAAAGTGAAACCAAGAGGGAGGCAAAGCACGACCGGCTGCCGGCGTCAGTCGCCGCAGGCGCCATGGCCGGCCGAGAGAAGTGACGAGAGAGAGAGGCGTGAGATTTTGAGGAAGAAAGAGGCGTCTCCTTTCTCAAATTAGACTCTGATTTTTGTTAGACTTCAATTTAATTTGAGTTCCTTTATTTAATTGTTAGGTGTAAAGATTTATTGTTTGTTTGTTAATGGAATTGTTTGAAGTTATCTCCAAAGAATTTCAAAATAATTAAAGCTTCTAATTAAGCTAGTTATCCACGAGTTTTTATCAAATGGGTGAGCTGTTGCTGAAGAAGAGTATGCAAAGGTCATACGAAGTTTGATGTTTATCACAAAAAGTACTAGACCGGATCTTGTTTGTCCGATGAACAAGTTGAGCCGATTTACGAGCAATCCAAGTAAGGAACATAGAATGCTCTATGCAGAATTTTGAGATATTTGAAGTATATCATTAAGGGTGTGTTTGGTTTGCTAATTAGTCACAGTTAGGAGGAGTTGGTTGGGTTAATCATATGTTCGGTTTCAGAGTTAGGGTAACTGGATGGCCGCAGATAAGACCAAGGCCCATTGAAGGAAGGTGCTTAGATGCAGTTAGTGTATCGGTCAAATTTTCTACCGATAAGTATCGGCATTTTGAACAATGACCCAGTTATATACTCAATACCAGCGTACCCTCTTCTTTAATACACCATTTCATTATTTGTTTTCTCTATGCCTTTACCCTTTCCCTCTCTACCTTCGTTCCAAAGCAGCAATGGTAGTTTCCAAAGCTTTCTCACTGTTGATATTTGCGTCGCTGCTGACCTTGACCGCGGTTCCGTCGCCGTCGCAGCTGTCAAACAACCGGAGCCTTCTCCTCTGGCGTAACCGTCGAGTCACGTGAGCCCTAGCCCGGCCCGATGATGTTTAGCTCATCTACCGCCGTCATCAGCTCCTGCTCCTTTTCCCGCCGGCTTATTCTCGCTACCTGATCCTCCGCAATCAACTACCTCTCCTTCGCCATCTATCTCTGCGTCTCTAACCGCCGATTTTCCTTCGGCAAACAGTTTGGTATTCAACGGAGGAGGATTTGCTGCTGCAATTAGCTTCTTCATTGTCCTTATGATTGATTGAACATTCGGTTTATTACTGATTTAGGATGATTTTTAGGTTGTTAGTATTCATTTGTTCATTTTTATTAAGAAAGTAGCAGTGGCCGATGGCTATGCTACTTCATGTGCAAATTAAGAGAGAAAGAAAATGGGAGTTAAATTGGAGTTGCAAACTCTAGCAGCGAGGAAAAATGAAAGAGTCACATCTGAGAAATTGCAGGGAATACGAATGGTTGCTGAAAAATGCACTAATTCTTTCTTCAAAGTTGCTTCCAAAATAGTGGGCAAATTGGGAATGACAATAAAAACTCGAGGATATACTTGAGAATCCTTAAGTAGTTCACAACTCTATCCAACAAGCCAAACAACAATTAAACTAGCACTAGTAAATAAACTTTGAAATCAAACGTTAGATAACTAAATGCCACGTCGTGATAGGCTTCTTCCATAACTCTATCTGAACTTATATGTAGTTATACAAAATGGTAACCAAACATGCCCTAACTTTGGATTGCATTACACAAGATTTCCCAAATACTTGAAGGGTACTGTTACGCAAATCGGATTTCTGATTCAAAAGACTCATTTTCGACAAGTGGATAAGTGTTCACTGTGGGGGGTGGCGATGTTTCGAGGAAGTCAACAAAACGGACGTGTATTGCTCTTTCCACCACGGAATCCGAGTTTATTGCATAGGATAAAGCTGAAGAAGAAGCCGAGTGGCTCAAAAATTTTCCTAGAATGTATTCCATGTTCGCCAGTGCCCACAGTATTGATACACTGTGATAGAAAAGTAGCTATAGTTAGAGCACATAGTGAATTTTACAATGGTAAGTGCCGACACTTTCGTCGGTGACATAATACCATAAGGCAATTGATCACATGTAGTGTTATCGCAGTTGACTGTGTAAAGTCAATGGATAACTTAGCGGATCCGTTAACGAAGTTTAAACCTTATCAAATGCATAAATTGCTAAAAAGAATGAGATTGAAAACAACATCTTAAAATATGAGTTTAATGGTAAACCAACCATACAATTGGACATCTCATGGGCTTGGTTCAATGGGAAAACGAAGTTATATGAATATAGCTGTAACACTTGGAAGATTTCTATCTTCGCTCATTCTTTAGAAAGCATAGAGTGTTGTAACATGCATGTGGTAAGAGGTTAAGTTTGTTGACTTTTAATGATTCTTGAAATCTCAAAGAGATATAGTATGACATGATACTAATGAAAGAATCACCTATGTAAGTGATAAGTGGGGTGGCTTCATGTATGTGAGTTACTTAATAATTCCAAAGAGGTGGTCCATGGCCAAAATGGACACAAACGTGAGAAATGATGGAGGTGAGACAATATAGTGTTGATGTTATTGACTAGGCATACACCAAGGAAGAATAGTTCAAGACATCGCGTCAACTAGGTCGTTGGTATGTCCGATAGTGTTGACTATGGAAGGATTAAAATCACAAGTTACCTCTTCAAATGCAGTATCATTTCTCGACAACTGAGCAAAGAGTTTGCATGCATGCATACATGTCGAGTGTTGATTTAAGCTTGCAGTGCTCTAATCAATGTGGGGGATTGTTGAAAATGTGAGAAATATGTAAAAAGGCTTTTAGCTTTTCATTTCCAAGACTCATGGTCTTTCACCTAAGGTAACCTCCAAAAGGATAATGAGGTGCCTTGATTGCAAGATCTTTTATTTAGATTCCCCTATCTTATTATTAGGTGGATTTGAGATATGAGAATAACACAACAAATCAAAGCATTCTCTCTTCTCTCTAGCTCTCAAATATTCTAGTTCGCATTTAGGAGCATTGCATTGCTGGGTTCTCGCCTCCAATTTAAGTTTGTCGGTGCCTACGTGTTTGAGGTGCTTCTACTCGTAGGAGAAAAGTCGTTTAATCTTTGGGGACGTTGCGCCAATCCGTGAGCACTAGCCGGGGCTTATCTCGTCTTGTGGAGAGAGGGATACCTCGACTCGACTTAAAGAAGACAATAGTTTGCATCTTGTTCTTTCGTTGTATTTACTTTATTATAATATACCTTCTACTTTTTTGTTCTTTTGTAATAGCAAGAGTTTGTTTGTGTAAAGGCTACTATATTTCTAACAACCTGGTCGTAGACTTTTCTACTCAAATGAAACCACTCCTACACTTAGCATTTTTCATAGATGTGGATTGGGCAGCCTGCCCTGATACAAGAAAGTCTATGACATGCCCTTGACTCATCTTTGATCCCTTGGAAAGCTAAGAAACATAACACTATCACACGATTGTTTGCTGAAATATAGAGCCATAGCACAAGCTACTTGTGAGGTGGTTTGATCTATTGCTTTGATTACTTATGACTTTGGAATCAAGTTGAAAAGAGCAATCCCATTCTTTTGTGAGAATCAAGCAGCGGTATATATTAGTTCTAATTCAGTTTTCCACGAACTAACGAAGCACATTGAAATTTATTGTCATACAGTTCAGGAAAAGTTTCTACAAGGGATAGTAAAGCCAATGAACATAAAAAAATATTTATAGTTGGCCGATATTTTTACCAAGCCTTCTGAGTGTTGTCCCGTTTGAGAAAATATTGGCCAAGATGAACTTTAGTACTTTGTATAGTCCATCTTGAGGAGGGTTGTTGAACTAGTTAGGAGCTAATCAAACCAAGCTCAATATAGTCGTTGAGCTGATGAGCTTGAATGAGCTGAATATAGCCGTTGGAATTAGTTGCAAGTTTGTTATGTGGTTATTAGGAGCTGATTATATGAGGGTGGTGCATTGCTGTGAGTATAAATAGAAGGAAATAAGAAATGAAACAGTAATCAGTATTATTTATATTTTCAGTTCAATAAAAAATTCTTTCTTCTCTATTTTGGTATGATTTCTGGTGTGTTTGTGTTCATTAATATATGGAGTTCTTTGATTCAGTAGTTTCAACAATATCTAAACATAGTTTCAACAACATTTAAACCATTAATAAGAATAATAATGCCTATCGAAAATAAAACAAAATATAACTTATCTTATGGAATAAACAAGTATTGGAATTCTTTTAGGGAATAGTTTATAAATGATATACTCATATTCTTATCTTTCGTGCCGAAATTAGAAATATTATTTATTTTTTTCTTGGGAACATTGCATTTTCTGGTGTATCTGTAGAAAACAATAAACTGAAACACATTGAATGAGATTGAGAGAGAAATGATCTTTTTATTGATCACACGCAAAACATGTCTTTACAAGACAAGTTTTGTAAAGACATGTTTTTATTGAATCCAGGAAACTACTATACTATTGCATCGAATCCAAGCATGATATAGAAGATCATCATCGGTTGGTTTCAACCAAACTCCATTGACAAATAGCAGTTTATTCTTAGCTAAGAGAGCCGTAGACATAGATCTACTCCAATCGATGTAATTAGAACCAGTGAGAGGTTGAGATACAAGTTGGAGGCCTGGATTGCCGCTCGGATGAAGATAAAATGGACTGGAAATGTCCTCCGCCGGCTGGATCTGATTGCTGCTGCCGCGAGGAGCCATTGAATCGGTAGAAATTAGAAGTAGAACAGCGGAAATGAGATGATTGTCACTAATACCATGTAGAAAACAATAAACCAAAACACATTGAATGAAATTGAGAGAGAAATTATCTTTTTATTGATCACACGCAAAACATGTCTTTACAAAATTGAGAGGAGGCTATATATAGCAACCGAGAGCTGAACTAAGCTAACAACTTTAACTAAACCTAACTAACTCCTCCATGCTAACTCAGTGCTGAGAGGATCCAGCTGGCCAACGGTATAGTGAAGATATTTTGCCGCATCTCATCTTCATATCCATGCACATCAACTTTTCGTCTATGTACTTCAACATCTCGCTCATGCATGCAACATAGCCATCTTTAACATGCCTCGTCAAGATGGACTACACAAGCTATTGAAGTTCATCTTGTCCAATATAGCTTGAAAAGCCGAGTCTCCCAATGGTTTAGTAAATATATCAGCAATTTAAAGTGGTTTGATGATGCCTTTCTGATACTTCTCTCTGATTGTATGACAATCAATTTCAATATGCTTCGTTCTCTCATGAAAGACTGAATTGGAGCATATATAAATGGCGGATTGATTGTCACAATACAAAGGGACTGCCTTTTCTGTCTTTATTTCAAAGTCTTCGAGTAATGCCTTTACCCATACAACTTCACACGTTGCTTGAGCCATGGCTCGTTATTCTGCCTCAGCAGAGGATCTTGAGATAGTATTTTGTTTCTTAGCTTTCCATGAAATCAAAGAATTGCCAAGAAATAAACAATAACCAGTCATGGATTTTCTAGTATCAGGACAAGCTGCCCAATCTGCATCTGAAAAGATGATCAGTGTAGGTTTGCTGCTGCTTGAAAAGAAAAGTCCATGCCCAGGAGTGCTCTTCAAATACCTTAAGATCTTTTCAACTGCATTCCAGTGTTCAGAGCAAGGCTTTGAAACATACTGGCTCAACTTATGCACAGCATAAGTGATTACTGGTCTTGTGATGCACAGATATAATAGCCTTCCAATTAATCTTCTGCATTTTGATGGATCATCCAATGGAGAACCAGAGTCTAGTTGTAATTTCTTCGTGGGATCCATGGGAATTGCTGAAGGTTTGTAGCCTAGAAGACCTGCATCATTGATTAGATCAATTGCATACTTCCTTTATGATATTTAAATTCCCTTCTTGTTTCCGGCAATCTCAATGCCTAAGAAATATTTTGGTACTCCCAAATCTTTGAACTTGAAGTGTTGAGACAGAAATATCTTGAGGTTTTCAGTCAATTGTGGATCTGTAGTTGCCACTAAGATATCATCCACATAAACTACAATATGCCAAAGAAGCCTGTTGCATCTGATTTATAGAAGAAAGAATGATCAGATACCGATTGCTATAGTCCAAAGCCTTTCAGAACTTCTGATAATTTTAGATACCTTTATCTAGAAGCCTGCTTTAAACCATAGAGTGATTTCTTTAATTTGCAGACCAATGTTGACTCAGGAGTGGCCCCTTCAACAGTGAGTCTATCTACTTCCAGACCCGGTGGTATAGTCATATAAATGTCTTTTTCTAGATCTCCATAGAGAAAGGCATTGTTGATATCTAAATGAGTGAGAGACCAGCCATTAATGGCTGCTAGAGCTAACATCATTTTCACAGTTGTGAGTTTAACAACAGGTGAAAAGGTGTCTAAGAAATCAACTCCTTCAAGCTGTGTGAACCCCTTAGCTACAAGTCTAGCTTTGTATTTCTCAACTGTAGCATCAGCATGATACTTCACTTTGTAAATCCATTTACAATCAATTGGGATCTTTCCTGGTGGCAGTACAGTGATGAACCATGTGTCAGTTCTGATAAAAGCTGATAACTCTTCTTGCATAGCCAACTGCCACTCTTTTATTTCAGAGGCTTGTTTGTAGGTGTGGGGTTCATATATGGCTGACATGAGGATGATGTATTTTAGATATTCAGGAGTGAGTTTGGATAAGCTGAAGTGAGCTGATATGGGATAAAGAAAAGAAGATGCAACAGAATTGCAGACAAAGTTCAGTTAAGTGAGCTGGTGCTTTGGTATGTCTGCCACTTCTTGTGATGGTGGGTTCAGGAGAGGAGGTGGATAAATTAGGTGCTGATGTGTATGAGGAGGTGTCAATAGTGGTGGCTAGGTGTGATAGGGGGTGTTGTTCAGATGATGAAGGAAAACGGGAGGATGGAAGATGAACCAGAGGAAAGATGTCCTCATGGAAAACAACATGTCTTGTAATGATTTCTTTCATGGTATCTAAATCTAGGAGTTTATACCCCTTGTATCCTGTAGGATACCCCAGAAATACACACTTAGTTGCTCGGGGTGAGAACTTATTTCTGCCTCTATGCAAAGTAGAAGCATAGCAGAGACAACTTATAACTCTCAAGTGAGTGTATGAGGGAGGTTTCTGAAATAGTATATGAAAGGGTGTTTGGTTATCAGGTAAGAAAGATGAAGGGGTTCTGTTTATGAGATATGAAGCATTTAGAATGCAATCCCCCCAAAAATGAATGGATAAATGTGACTGAAAAAGCAAACTTCTAGCCACATTGAGAAGATGTTTATGGTTTCTCTCAACTCGAGCATTTTGTTGAGGAGTTTCAACACAAGAATGTTGAACAACAGTTCCAAAAGCTGTGTAAAGAGAAGGGATATTGAATTTTGGAGCATTGTCAAATCTAATGGCTTTGATTTTTCTAGAAAATTGGGTGAGGATAGTATTGAAGAACTGAGTCACGATGGTATTCACATCAGATTTTGTCTGCATCAGAAATGTCCAGACAAATCTAGAACAATCATCAACAATTGTGAGAAAGTATTTATATCCTTGATGTGTGCTTGATGAGAAAGGACCCCAAACATCACAATGAATGAGATCAAAAGGATTATTAGCAACACTGGCCGAAGATTGGAATGGTTAGTGTTGTTGTTTTGCAAGTGGACAAATATCACACAAAGAATGGCTTTTATTGATGAAAGAAAGAGTTTCTGACATAGTTTTTAGTTTGTTGTAAGATAAATGTTCTAATCTCTTATGTCAAACATCAATATTAATGACAGAATTGACATTCAAAGAGTGCGAAACAGACACGAAAGTAGGGACAGAAATATAATGAGTAGAATGACCTTAAAAACTTCTTGCTCAGAATTCACATCTAGGGTGTATAGGTTTCCCAATCTTCTACCCTTCCCAATCACAATTGCCTGAGAAGCTTCCTGGATTTCAATCGAATCATGAGTAAAAATCACATTACAAGACATGGAGCTGGTTAATGAACTCACAGAAATAAGATTGAAGGAAAAAGAAGGAACATATAAAACCGAATGAAGAGTAATAGATGGTGTGAGAGAGATAGTTCCAATATGAGTTATAGAAGTTGTGGCGCCATTTGGAAATTTGACAGAGGCATTTTGGACAGGAGATGAAGAGTCGAAAAGAGATAAACCGCAACATACATGGTGAGTTTCTCCTGTATCTAGGAGCTAAACAGGCGATGGCATAGAAACATTTGCAATGAGAGAATGATATAGAGTAGTAACTGTGAAAGGTTGAGATTGTATAGGTGAGGAAGTATTTTATGCTGCTAAAGTGGTAAGTGAAGGGGAACCAGCAGCAAGTTGGCTTTGCAACAAAGTTATCAACTGTTAGCACTGATCAAAAGTAGGCATAGCTGATGGAGTGATAGACTTATCAGCTGACTCTGGAATGTTGTCATCAACAAAATTGATAGACTTAGAAGGGTTATAATCCTTCGAACTCTGGTTCGGTTTGAATTTTCCTTTGCCATAGCTAGGGGGAAAAACATAAAGAGTGAAGCATTTATCAAACGTGTGATTTGTTTTTCCACAATAAGAACACACTCTGCCTCTGTTGAAATAAGATGAAGCAGCATTAGTTGAGTATGGATGTTCACTCATAGCTGGTGGCATAGGGGAGTATTTTGGAGATTCACTATATCCTCCAATAGTACGCTGCCTTTCCTCTTGTAAAACCAAAGAGAAAGCCTTGGATAATGTAGGCAAAGGCACCATTGACAGAATGTGAGAACGAATCTGAGAATAAGATGCATTCCAGCCATTTAAAAACTGCATAACACACTCTTCTTCCTGATGTTTATGTCATTTTGCTGCACTTTGACATCTACAATTTGTACAAATGCACCAGGAGATCGGTTGAGTATGCTTGTACTCATCCCAAACTATACGGAGATTAGTGAAGTAGTTATTGACATATTCATCTCCTTGAGTCAAGAGACATAATTTTCTGTTTGAGGTGAGATATGCGAGCATAATCACATTGTGAGAATCGATCTCGCAGATCTGACCAGATTTCCTTTGCATCATCTAGATACATGATGCTAGAACAAATCTGAGGTGATAGAGAGTTCCTAATCCAGGAAACTACTATACTATTGCATCGAATCCAAGCATGATATAGAAGATCATCATCGGTTGGTTTCAACCAAACTCCATTGACAAATAGCAGTTTATTCTTAGCTAAGAGAGCCGTAGACATAGATCTACTCCAATCGATGTAATTAGAACCAGTGAGAGGTTGAGATACAAGTTGGAGGCCTGGATTGCCGCTCGGATGAAGATAAAATGGACTGGAAATGTCCTCCGCCGGCTGGATCTGATTGGCGCTGCTGCGAGGAGCCATTGAATCGGTAGAAATTAGAAGTAGAACATCGGAAATGAGATGATTGTCACTAATACCATGTAGAAAACAATAAACCAAAACACATTGAATGAAATTGAGAGAGAAATTATCTTTTTATTGATCACACGCAAAACATGTCTTTACAAGAGTGAGAGGAGGCTATATATAGCAACCGAGAGCTGAACTAAGCTAACAACTTTAACTAAACCTAACTCACTCTTCCATGCTGACTCAGTGCTGACGAGGATCCAGCTGGCCAACGGTATAGTGAAGATATTTTGCCGCATCTTATCATCATATCCATGCATATCAACTTTTCATCTATGTACCTCAACATCTCGCTCATGCAACATAGCCATCTTCAACAGTATTCAGATAAGAGAAATAATTGACTTTAATGTGTAAAATCGCTGGAGTGATTCCAATACAAATGAAGTTCTCGTGTTCAATTTGCAATCATGACTTTTTCAATCCAAAACACGAAAATACTACAAACACAATATATTATCTCGAACGACTAACCGCATAGCTACATAATGCCACCGCTCTTAATTTTCTCTCATTTATTAATTTCTTTTTCTAGTTCTTTCGTATAAATTGAGATTGTCTAATTATAAATTTCTTTTCCTAGTTCGGTCGTATAAAATGAAATTTTCTAGCTTAAATGTTTTTTATATTTGTTTATATTTCTGTCTACCGCAGGTATTGATCCATTTCTAGAATGATAAAATAACCGAATTCTGATGATTTTAATCAAAGCAATGAAAAATTTGTAGTCAAATACTCCCTCCGTCCATTAGAAATGAAATATTTGCTTTTTAACACGAAATTTTATTTAGTGTTATTTTGTGAGTTAATAAGAAAAAAAATACGGTAAGAAAAAGGAAAAAAATGAACATGATATTATTTCTATTTTAAGAAATATTTCATTGAATAGAATAACTTAAAAATGAAAATGTTTAAGTTTTAATAAAATAAAATCAGTATATTATAATTACCTTTTTCGCGTGCATAGGAAATAAGCTATTCCCCCGTTTAACACGTCGTGCCACCAGTCAACTGTGGGGTTGATCATAATTCACGTCTCATTCGGTTTAATTTAAATGCTTAGGTCAAAGAGATATAATCATAATTCATTAATAATGTTTTACTACTATTTTTTCTTTCTATTACAAACTATCAATTTTATTAAAACTAGTATAGTCATCATTACTAAAACAACATTTTGGGACAGAAGTAATAATACATATGGTCATGTTAAAGTGCGAATAATATTATAGTGCATTACAAAGCCCAATCAATGATCATTAGATACTACCTACTAGATTTTAGAATGAAATACGCTGCTCCTGAACTATACATTTCGCACGCAAATTATCCTGAATTTTAAAAATATTATGGATAGTCCTTAGATTAAGATGTAATTATATTCATGGTACTTTTTCACTATTTATCACAATTTTGCATCAAAAATACCCCAAAAGCATAGAGGACATTTTTAAACTTTTATATCTATGTACTGGATATGATATTTTCTCTATGGCTTGAAGCATTTTGTTAGTGTAAAATCGTGATGAAATGCTAATGAGATCCTAAAAGTGTCAATATGTTAAAATCTAGTAATTTTCATATCAATTCATAGAAATTCATTCGAACTATACAATTAGGATCTCGCCAGCATTCCTATAAAATTACTTTTAATTTGATATATTTTTGTGAAAAATTATTTAAATCAAGAAAGTTATATGAATTTGATGTTTGAGATGATTTTTAGGAGAGAGAAAATAGTTAGTATTAACTATTCCTACATAAGGATTGATAAAGTCCTTTTCAATTTATTTAATAAATTTTTAATTTGAAATATAATTCACTTCACATATTTTTACTACTCCCTCCGTCCCGGCTAAGATGACACATTTCTTTGGCAGCACGAGATTTTAGAAGTTATTGGTTACTTTGTTTAATTGGAGAGAGAAAATTTGGTGTAAGTACTAAAATAGAGAGAGAAAGAAAGATGAATATGTAAATAGAAGTGAGAAAAAATGGTGGTCTGTATTAATTGGAGAGAGAAACTTTCCAAAAAATGAAATTGTTTGGGACAAACATAAAAGAAAACGTGTCAACTTAAGTGAGACGGAGATAGTAATATATATTTACACATTAGTGATACAAATTGAGATAAAAATTACTCCCTCCGTCCACCAATGAACCTTTTATTATCATCCGTCCATTAATAAACTTTTCATTTGATTTTTTATTACTATTGGTAACGAGAACGGGATGGAGTATTTTATAATTTTATAAATATCAGTAATCTTATATATACAAATAAATGAATAAAAAGATAATGAAAATTTATGTACCCAAACCAAAGCGGCAATTAAAATTTCAGAATTTACTCTTTAACTTTTTTTTGCATATGAATTTTGTTTTAGACGCCAATATATTTGGAAACCAGGACTAAATAATTAGTTATTGATTGAGAGCAAATGATAATGGAAACATACGAAGATGACATATTTGGTTTCACATTGACAACGACAGCACTGGTAGAAATTTACCAACAAACTTTAAATTCAATTAAACACAACAAAAATTAAAGTCAATATATGGTTGGGCCTTTTGTACATATAGAAGCATTCACCTCGAGTTCCTCCATATTACATTCTCAATAGAGGAAAAAATGGATAAAAAAGGCATCTATCTTGCTCTTGTCGTCCTCTTGATTGTTTTTCCGATTTCATATGCACAAACAAGAGCTAAAATGGTGACGGTTTTGAGCATCGACGGAGGCGGCATCAGAGGCATTATTCAGGCAACAATACTAGCCCGTCTCGAATCCAAACTCCAGGTTTCATATTTTTATTCGATTTCCATCTTTTTATTTTACTGACTGGTTAATATCTAAAGCCAAAGATTCGAAATACTATATCATCTTTAAATAGAGACTCTATATGTACACTAATGTTATCAAATAGGAGTTAGACGGTCCGAATGCAAGAATTGTTGATTACATGGATGTGATTGCCGGAACAAGCACAGGGGGGCTTATCGCCACCATGCTGACGGCCCCCGGACCCGGCAACCGGCCTTTGTACGCTGCGACAAACATCACTAACTTCTACTTGGAGCAAGGCCCCAAAATCTTCCCGGAAAAAAGGTATGCCACATTAATAGTACTACTTGTTTTATTTTTATAATTGTGTCTTAATTAATGGGTGGTTTTAGCCGGAGAGGCTTTGTGGGGAGGCTGACGAATTTATTCGGCGGCCCCAAATACGACTGCAAGTATCTGAAAGAGATGGTTCAAGCATTGCTAGGGAACCTCACTATAAGCCACACATTGACGAATCTTGTTATTCCTACCTTTAACATCAAACGCCTCCAGCCAGTTATTTTCACCACCAATGATGTACGTAGTTTATTAGTATATCCCTACTATCTTAAATTTAATTAAGATCACTCATTGATTTATATACATTAGTCCATGCACTGGACCCCTTTATATAGTTACTATCGCACATAAGTTTACATACTAGTTCAACTAGAGTGGGCGATTTATATAATAAATTCAATTATTTTATAATTTAATATAATATGTTGTGCATCGCACAGGGTAAAGCAAATGTTTCTAAAAATGCTCTATTATCCGATGTGTGCCTTGGCACCTCCGCGGCTCCAACTTATCTCCCACCTCACTATTTCGAGACCAAAGACGCCGGAGGACAAACACACACCTTCGACCTCGTGGATGGCGGTGTGGCAGCAAACAATCCCGTGAATACCTACATATTGTTACCTTACATTGCATGTTACTTCCTCCATACACGGAAATTAGTCTCATTTTGCAATTTTAGAATGTCAACAAAAAATAGCCTCATTTCTAAAAATGTAAAATTTCTCTCTTATACTTTTTCCACTTTTTCTCCATTCCACCATACTTTACCAACTTTTTCTCATACTCTCTCTTACTCATGGCCGGATCTAATGTTATACCTAAAAAATTATATATGCTATTTTGATCATTAATTTCAAATTTTTTAAATTATCTTTACGTATACCCCTTCTTAAATCCTTAAAATATCTTTATATATATTTGCCCTACCCATATAGAATTCTTGGCTCCGTCCCTACTCTTACTTTATCAATTTCTCATTAAAACTCGTACGGTTAGCAAATAAAACCATTTTTTATGGACGGAGTAAGAAATAAGCATTTGAATCGAAATATATTGAGTTTCGAAAATGTGGTCTCTGCAGACACTATTAGCCATAACACAAGTCTCCAAAGAAATTTGATGGGAAGATTCAAGCTAGCAAACATGCAGCCCATGGACAGCACCAGAATGTTGGTGTTGTCCCTCGGCACGGGGGGTCGGTCGGCTTGAAGAGAAGTACAATGCTAAGGATGCGGCCGAATGGGGCCTCCTCCGCTAGGTATACAACGACGGTGCCTCGCCGTTGCTTGATATTTATGGAGATGCAAGCTCAGATATGGTTGACATCCATGTCTCCACCGTTTTTCAATCAATAAGCAACGAACAAAACTACCTGCGAATTCAGGTACGCAAAATAACAAATGAATCTTCATCCATCGGCAACATGTTCTTTAACAAACTCGTCGTTGAGGTTTTGTTGCAAATTTATCATAAGAAAACCAAATATAAGAAAATTCAGTGTTAGTTTAAACACTTATCGTCCTGCCATAAATGAGACAATTATTTTCGACACGAAAATTATAAAGTATCGCTTAATAACATAGAATAGAATTATAGATAATATATATATTGTTGTTTTGCTTAAAAAATGACTCACAGTTGAACGGCCAAAAAAACTAATAGGACTCACATGTAGTGAGACTAATGCATATAGTATATATTAGTAATGTATAAAAAAGTTTTTTTTTACAAAAATTAACTTTTGTGTATTTAGTACTCTCTCTTTTCATGTCGTAAGCGATGTGTTGATACATGGCACGAGTTAGAAAAATAAATAAAGTAAGAGGGAGTAATTGTATTCAATTCTTTTAAATGGGGCATATAAAAAAGGATACAAATCGTCATTGTGAGACCAAAGTAGTATATTTAATTTTTTAGGATGGATAAGAAATTGAATAAACATAGTTTTATATACAAAGAATTGGGATAATTTTTATTTATTTTTATTCAATAATTTTATTGTATCTATGTACGGCTCTAGTTAACCATTTTAATTTGCAAAATTAATAATGATAGCCACAAGAACAAAAACATACTCCCTCTAAAAATAATCCACGACTTGTTGTCTCATATACATTTTTTAAGTCTCATTTTATTTTTATCACTATTATTTTTATAGATAAATACAACATTTCACTAAGTAATTTTAATATAGTATTTTATCCTAAAATTAATAATAAATTAAATTTTTATTTATATTCCATTAAATTTTTTTTACTAACTTTCATTTATTTTTTTTGAAACTCTGAACCGAATCAAAATAAGATACTTAATTGTAGATATTTAGCATGTTAATCAGAATGATTATTTTAGAAAATAAATTATTTTATGAAAATTTAGTGGTCCAATATTTTTTAATTACTCATATTCTATAGTATGGAAGATATTAAAACGAATTATGGAGTAAAAACGAGAAACAAATAGCTAGCTAAATTTATTCATATTGCTTGAAGAAAATAATACTCCATAGTTTACCAATTATGAGAAAATTCCATAAAAAAGAATGCATTCCAATAAATTGAACGTTTGATTTGAAAAGGAGGATGGCTTGGTGGGGGATGCGTCTTCACTGGATGTTGCAACCGAGAAGAATTTGCAAACGCTTGTGCAAATCGGTGCGGATCTGCTGAAGAAGCCGGTTTCGAGGGTGGATCTCGAGACGGGCCGGCCGGTCCCGGTTCAAGGAGAGGGTACTAATGGAGATGCATTGGCTCGATTTGCCAAGTTGCTATCTGATGAGAACAAGTTTCGCCATTCCAATTAGTTATACAATAGTAATTTTTAATTTATAGACCTTTACTATTTTAATATATACAGTACTTTTTTTTTCTTTGGCTAATAATACTGCTACTACCTCCGTTTCATAAAACATGTCTCACTTTTCTTTTTAGTTTATCCCATTAAAATGTCTCATTTAGATTTTAGAAAAAGTTCTCTCTCACAATAATATAAATACTAATATTTTTTTCTTTTCACCTATCATACAAAATAAAATCTCCTAAAATCTCGTGTCGTCCCACAAGTTTGTCATCTTTTATGGGACTAAGGGAGTACAAGGTTAATTGAATATGTATATTTAATTCTAGTTTCAGTTATGGTTTGTAATGGATTACTCGTGATTTCATTTATTCCATGCACTTTGTGATATCATGTGTGATGGGCAATGGAATGGACTTGAACCGAAAATTAGGAAAGCTTATGAATATAAATTGAGATGTCCCCATCTTTGTGTTAGTTGCAGAAAGTCTGCCCATAAGAGCATCCACAACGGTGGTGGGAGTGAAGGCCGCCGTCCGTGCCAGCGGCGAGGACGAGGACCGCCGCCGCTGCGCTCGCGCCGCTGACACGGCGCTGCTCGATGCATCGAGCAGCGCCGTGCCAGCGAGCAGGCGACGTGGCGGCTTATGATTGGGCAACGGCATATCCTTTGCCTTTGAATTATTTTTTTTTATTTTAAAAATCGTTTTTAAATTATATAAAATGATTTTTAAAAAAAAATTCCAAATCCCAAAAATATGGCCGTTTTTTCCCGTATTTTCTGAATTTTTTTATTTTTTTTAAAAAAAATTTCCCCCAAAATAATCTATAAATACACACATTCATCATCCATTTATCACATCAATTCATCTCCCATTCATCTCTCATTCTTAATTCTCATACAAACTATCAACACATTCATCCCTCATTCAAAACCTCAAATGGATTTCACCCATATTATGGCGGAAGCGGAACGCGAAGAACAAGAATACTACGAACAACATCGTGCTGCTTACGAAGCATATGTCGCGGTGAATACCCCGGCTCGGCTATGGTACGTGAATAATATCGCCGACATCATGTTCATGTGTATTATCTTACACAACATGATTATAGCCGACGAAGGGCCGAGGGTGGCTAGCTTCTACGATGAGGACGAAGCCGGAAGCTCAACATCGAGGTCTCCCCCACGCCGAGACGAGCATACGACGGTCGGCCAAAGAATCGAGACAAGGCACACAATGCGATATACCCGAATCCACAATCAACTACAAGAAGACCTAATCAAACACATGTGGGCGAAATTCGGGAACGCGTAGTGGTTTTTTTAATTTTTTTTATTTTAATTTTGTAATTTTTAATTTTTTAGGATTTTAATTATGTCGTTTTTATTTTATTTGTCATTTGTAATATTATTTAGGTTTTTTTAATGAATTTTAGTATTATTGAAATGTTATTGTTTAATTGAATTTTAAATTAATTGTGCTCGTCCTTGCGGAAGAGCACAGCTGTGGGTGTTGTGCTCTTGCCAGAGAGCAGGCAGAAAAAGTGGGGCCGGACCCACAACCGTGCCGCTGACAAGAGCACGGTTATGGATGCTCTAATTCATACGCGGCTGGTCTAATCTTTCTACAAATAGCGGTGCAACCGAACATATCCATCCAATATATCTATCTAGATCATCCCATTAATTGTGAAGTGTTTCCCATTTAAAATCGTATACTTTTTAAAGTAGAAATAATATTACTTATTTTATTTTATTCTTTCTTTATTTAAATTATAAAATAATTTATATAAATTTCATTGCCAAAAGTAAATGTTTTACCATTAATGAAACAGAGAGACTATATATAGTCTATAGAGATGTCTTCTAATAATAACTAGAACATAGATGACCACAACTATCAATCAACGATCCCTAGATTTCATAATATAATGGTGTTTAATCTTGCCAAATAGATTTTCGAAATGAAAGGTATCATTCTCAATTCCTTTATAAGGTACTCCTTCCATCTCACTGAAAATAACTGATATGGCTCGTTTCATGCATCTATTTTGGGATGAAATTTGGTAAATTTTGGGAAATTGACGAGTGATTTTGAGCCAGGTGTGTAAAGAATCCGCTGAATTAGGAATTGCTTGAAGAAATGAGCGGACAACGGATCAAGGAGGAAAGGGAGCAATTTTGCACTACACTTCAAACTGATCAAGTGAGCGAGAGCAGTAGCAACAAAATGAGATGGAGCATACTTTAAAAGATCCTTAAGAGAAGGGCAGAACGGACATTTTGGAAGAGGAGTGCCCTAGGGATCTGAGCCTCATGTCTCCCTATAAATATGGAAGGGAAGGAAGATTGAGGCAACACTTATGATCGGCTCTCTCCCGAGCTGAGTCTAGGAAGCTCACGTTTACTCTTCAATCCTCACGTTCTCATTCCACACACTTGGAAATAGGGGTTTAGTAGTTGGCTGTGGTGGTGTTTCCGTTTTAAGTTTGTTGTGTCTGTGTTCCACCGTCCGAGAAGGACGAAGAAACAATAGTTTAAATTTCTATCTGCTACAATTTCACTTTGAAGTATTTCTTAATTTAGAACTTCGTATTTGTGAAACAACTTCTGAATTTGTTAATTTGCATTTGATGTTTGAAATATTCTACAGTACTGTTCATCTTATGTGTGTCTTTGTTTTGAGCTGATTCTGTTGGAATTTATCAAGTTTAAGTCATGAATGCTTTCGCATATTTTGGTTGGTTTACTGTTCGAGCAGCTTTGTTTAAATCTGATTGGATGCTTTTCGCAATTGGGAATGTAGGATAATGAGATTTCGGTAGTTACGTTCCATTTTCTTAGATCTGCTTGATTGTGTTGGATTTTCGGGGATTGCTTTTAGATTACATAGATATGGAGTTTGGTGCTTTGATTTTTGCAGAAATTATGATTTCTGCTGGTCACGCTCTGTTTTAAGTTGAACAAGTAGGATAAATCATGTAGTTATAGTTGAATTTACTTTTTATATCATCTTTCCGGTTATTTCCTTTGCTGAGTGCTCAAGTTTATGTTACGTCCTGGTTGTTTGCAGATGTGATGAAGAAGATGAAGTAGTTAGGGATTTAGATCTAGAATTGCAGCTTTATTCTTTTTTACTTTTGAAGCTTTTCTAATGTCGGTTAGTTAAGGGATTTGGTCCCCACCTTTCTAGTTATTCTTGTTTAGCCATTTCAGGAAAGTCTAGTATGAGTCTCTCAGTTTAGTTCAGTTGATTTCTAGGTTGATCAGTCCAAAGTTAGGAGCAAACAGTCAGTTTAACATGCAATTTAGTTTGAGTTGATCAGTTAAGTAAAAACTAGTTTAAGTCGTTCAGTTTAGTAAATCAAATCTCAACCCACTTGGAAGCATGGCAGCAGCCATCCCCCAAATGTCAACATCAAATATGAAAACACTTCATCTCTGTGGGATCGACCCTTACTTCCATTTACTAATTAATAGTATTGTGGGTTAATGTCTTGAAAAGCGAGTTTTGTTCTGTTTTGCGCTTCCAACGACAGGTAGATTGTCTAAGAGTTGACTAGATATGTTGATTAGCTTCTCTTGGTCCGTCTGTGCTACCCTTATTTGCTAAAATTGCGAAAACTCGTGCCTTTTCAATGACCCACTTTTCTTTTTCAGTTTGTCCCACCTAAGATGACTCATTACTATAGATGGGAACATTTTTATTTCTATTTTATTCACTCTCTCTTAATCCACTCTCTCCACTTAACATTATTCCCTCTCTCTTACTTTACTCTCCCACTTAACACACACAATAAAGTTTTATAAATTCACGTGCCGCCCAAGGAATGGGTCATCTTCCTTGGGACAGAGGGAGTAGTTATCTTACCCATTTATATCTCAATATTTTTCATATTATTCATATTATAAAACTAAATCATGATAGAATAACCGTGAATTATAGCAAATCATATTTATTCTAGAAAATTGTACTGAATTCCTAGGGTATTTACAACAGTGGACGATCACATTGTCGGGCTATCGTCTACTATAGTAGGTATCCGCCCAAGCCCTCGCCGCAGCTGCCCACCCTTCACATAGTCCGCGACCCAAGGACGGACGATCGATTCTCTAGGTGATTGTCTGCTATTGCGGGCATCCGGACAATGATTTTTTTATTTTTCTCCCCATTTTTCACTCTATAAATACACCGCATTTCAACCTACATTTCTCACACCTTCCAATCTCTTTGCCCATTTCACTTCTCCCTCAGTCTAGTAAAATGAATCTCGGTGACAATTCGACTTTGGAAGTCCTAAATCGGGCCATTGATCAGGCCATGTTGGATTACGGTATGCATTATTACGAGTACATGGTCCAACAACAATGACAACAACATGCAGAACTGGTCACGAGGTCAATCGTACATTGGGAGTCGGTCTTCTGAGAGCATGTCATAGTTGTCGAATGGCTGTTCGCGGACTATTTTGCCTCGGAACCATGGTGGGGCATGACAGTATTTCACCTGCGTTTTAAAATGCGGCGTGAGGTTTTCATGGGCATTGTTAACACGTTGGAGGCACGTGATGAATACTTCCAGCAGCATCCTGATGCCAACGGCACACCGGACTGTCGATACTGCAGAAGTGCACTGCAATTAGGCAGTTGGCCTACAGTGGACTACAATGCGTGACCAAAAAGCCTATTCTCTCCTCCAGGACGATGTGATCGAAAAAAAGTTTGGTAATGTAATAACCATTGAAACTTGCTTTTAGCTTTTTTAGTTATTTTAGCGTTTTACAGTTTTGTCTTTTTAATATCACGAAGATTTTCATATTGTCCACTAAAATATATGTTTTATTTTGCTATTTTATTTTATTTGAAAACAAAAAATAAAAAAGAAATACAAATGGTTGTCAAAAGATAGGACAAATTTATAGTCAGTGTGTATAGTCCGGGCTATTATAGGTGTATGGGCCGCAAGACAAAATGTTGACGTGGCATATGAAAAATGGAGATAGGGCGGATGTATAGTCTGCTTTATTGCGAATGTACTTATAATTCGATCATAAATTTTATGATTTCTGCGTAGCCATGATTCTTCATGTACTCCATCCGTCCGCGAATAGAAGTCCCGGTCCATTATTACTATAAATGATAAAGAGGCCCCACATTCCACTCACATACTCCCTCCGTCCCATAAAAATATGGGCGGATGATATGACACGAGAATTAAGAAAAAATTGGTAACGTAAGAAAGATGAGGAGAAGAGTAGTTAAAGTAGTGTGAGTGGATAGTGAGACCCACATTATTATTAGTGTTTTGATGATGGTATAAGTCGTAAATAACTTGATGTATATGGGTAATATATTGGGATAACTTTCCATAAATGGAATGTCCATATTTTTATTGGACAGACGGAAATGGAGAGTGTACATATTTTTATGGGACCGAGAGAGTATCATATAAAACTAATATATACAAGTGAGACACATATTCCACTAACTTTTTTCCACTCACTCTTCTTAAAACCCATACTGAAAAGAAATGAGACGTCTATTCGCGGACGGAGGGAGGAATTATACATTCTACTCCTTTTGTTCAACAACCATCCATATCTCAATACTTATTACTTCTCATTGAAATTAAATAAAATTTCTCTCACCGACATTCGGCTCACGGATTCACGAGTGAAGCTAACTTATCAGTTTCATTTGAATTGATATCCTTAACTAACTCTATGTATGTTGGCAGTCTTATCAAACCATTAAGCAATTCGATTCACGCTTTTCTAACCAAAATCGCGCATTTTATGTCACCTTATTCTAAGTTGTATTTAATTTTAGACTAACAATACTTGATTTAAACCTCAGCCTAAATTCTTGTTTAAATGAGTCAACAACCAATTATTGTTATTTCTTAAGCTCGCCTTTCGGCAGTAATTAACTTGTTACATGTAATAAATTCCTAAATGGAGCTGCGGCAACATCTTAACTAGAATATCAGCTGACATACAGATATATCAAATGTATAGAATGAAGTTTATGATAACAATGCTAAAATCACCAATAAAAGGTATACTATTCAATCAACACTACTATAAATCAGATGGAATCAATTGTACACTTAAACACAAAAAGCAATGGGTGAAAACACAGTTGAACAAGGCGATGATAGCAACGACTTATTAACAGAAAAAACTGCAGAACTCGAAAAGGCAATGGAAGATCTCAAACAAGCTAATGAAGAAGCCGTGCAGTCATGGCTAGACTCTCGACCGCTGATCGATGAGCTCGAAAAGAGTCAAGCCGAGTTAAACGCAACGAGAGCCAGAGTTGCCAATGCGAACAGTGTCATTTCCGAGTTTCAAGCGCAGCTGGGAACGACCGAGATGTGCATCAAGTCGGCCAAGGACGAAGAGCATAATATGCAGATGAAAATGAACGTCTTGAATCAAGACGTGCACGCGATGCAGGAGGAGACGGAACATCTCAAAGCTAGGGCTGCGACTCAAGAGGCAGACGCTCGAGACGTTTGAGCTCACTTGTGAGGCAGTGGAGCTTGAATCACGAGCCTTTCACGCCTCGTTAGCTCAAGCGTTGTACTACATTGAATAACTCTTGAGGCCGCGAATGTAATGATCCAGCTGAGTCAAGTGGAATACGGACGTCTGAAACAGGAAGCCAACGAGCGAATCTCAGATTCAGAGAGGCGAGTTTCAAAATCTGCGGACGAGAAACTTGGAGCGGAGAAGGCCAGAGACTTGGCTTTCAGGAGACTACAGAGCTTGCATCCACAACAGATTTCGGCAGAGCAATATGAGAGAACAAATAACTAACATGAAGAGGCCGCGAAATCCGAGCAAACGTAGACATGGGCTTAACTCTCCAACTGGAGCTAATCAGCATCAGAAATCCAAAAACTACTATACTTTTCATGTAAAGAAAAAGGAGTCAATCATTTTCAGGATTAAAACTTTCATTTTGCCATGTTTAACAAAGTACTTTAAACGACCTGCAGTGTAATAAAGATTGGTGTGATATTAAAAAATATTCCTTTGCTTCCATTTTAATGTTTTATGAAAGAAAAATGAAACCAGAAAATATACATCAAATGGACATAAAAGACTTGATTTATTGGTGGCAACATGCGTAGAAGAAAAATTATCAATAAGCAATGTTTCTGTCCTAGAATAGTATGGAGATAAGCATTGCTTGTTTATTTCACCAACACATAGGTAGTAGGCCTTGGCGGGGAAAAAACCTTTTGGTTCATGAATTGCAAAATCTGCATCTTGATATGCCTAGGGATGTCAATGTAGCCCGCAACTCATGGGTTGGCCCGAATAGCCCGCCAAATTTATAGGATTAAGGCTGGAAATTTCTAGCCCGATAAAATCAAAACCCGTTTAGCCCGCACCCGATTAACCCGCAACCCGTTAGGGCCAGACCCGAAACCCCGATGGGCGAAAACCCTATAAAATTTCTATTATTCTATTTTTTTTACTCCTAATTCGACACTTTATTGATTAATTTTATAATATAGATAACTAAAAAACAACATTCAATTTTATATTAAATATACAAATTATATATTAAATTTTTATTAATATATTAATTGATAAATAAATTAAAATTTTCAAATTCACTAAAAAAATATTTAAATTTCTAAAACATGCATTAAAATTCCACGAAATATCTCAAATATTGGTATTTGATCTTGTTTATGATTGAGTTTAAACATATATGTCAAATATATCATAATTAAATGTTTTACATTGTATAAATATAAATAATATTAATCATTATTTATTGGATTGATCGCATGTTAATATTATCGGCAGCAACCCGATTAACATGTTGGGCTAGCCCGAAACCTGAGCTTTTAGAGTTAGGGTTGAACTTTTATAACCCGAAAGAAATCACAACCCAATTAGCCCGCACCCGATTGACCCGCAGCCCGAGTAGGGCTGGCCCGATTGACATCCCTATATGCCCCACCTAACTTCATCTGAAGCATGGCTGGGGAAACAGATACGAGACTACTAGTAATGCACCCGCGCCTGTAACCGAGCCTAATGATGATTGTTGAGTACAAATCTATTCCACTTCAGGTGTTTGAGGGATGTTGAAAGGTGTATATAATTCATGTCCAACCCTAATCAGTTTGAGGCCTTTTAGAGGGAAAAAAAAAACAAATTCGTCCCGACTTAACCAAAGCGGACAATATCAATATACTGTTGGCAGTCGACGATCCGAACAATGATCAACCCATCGCGCCCATCGCGCAGAGAAGAAGCTGAGCCGCATGGCCCATCAGTGCCTGCAAGCTTAATTGAATAATAATTAGTTTAATTTTATGAATTGGAGTCGAGCGTATATTTACATTGTTGCACACATGTCACACATCGCATATTTAGTTTACCCTACCTGTTGAGATGTTATTTACTTATTATTTGGGCTGGAATTAATTATTTAGGTAAGCCCAAAAGTAATTTATTTCTAAGTCCTAAGGACTTAGGAAAATAATTGTTCTTATTTTCCATGTATTTTAATTTGCGAACACAACGTCCGAACAAACAAAAAATTAATACTCCATCTGTCCTTTAAATATGTCACAATTTGACCGAGCATGGATTTTAAGAAATATAATGAAAATTGAGTTGTAAAAGTTGGTAGGATGTGAGTCATACTTTAAAGTACTAATTTTATAACAAAATGTGAGTGAGAATAGGTTAGTGGAATGTGGGATCCACTACTAAATATGGTAAAAAAAATAAATGTGACAAATTTTGTGGGAGGAACGGAAATGGAAAAAATGTGACAAAATTTCAGGGACGGAGGGAGTACCTTTTTGTTAATCCAAGCACTAATTATCGATCAAACAAACATGACATCACATCAAAACATACACGAACCAAAGAACGATGGTCGCACAAAACATAGTACTCCCTCCGTCCGATAAACTCGGATTTTGCATTGTTTTAAGGCCCTTATTTGGTCCGTTTTGAGTGTCAAAGTTGTATTACACGTCCATTAATTGCATATTTTATCTATTTTCGTATTTTAACGTGTTTTGTGATAAATGTGCATATTTGAGCCTAAAAAGATAGCTAAAAGTCGAAGTTGGAAATCTAGAGCTTTCGAGACGTCCAACGGTCCGCTGAAATCGAGTCAGCGACCGCTGGCGACCACTGACCGCTGAGCCAATAGCGGCGCTCTGGGAAAGTTGTGCTAAAAGAGGAACACGCCTAGCGACCGCTCCAGGAGATCCAGAAGCTACGGGATGACTGCCAGCGACCGCTGAAACAATGTGTAGCAGCCGTTGTTCAAGAGGCAGAGGCTACTGATCAACCCACAGTGACCGCTGGCCAAGGTGCAGCGGCCCGCTGGGAAAATGTTGTGCACAGATTTGACCTACTTTCACCTCAAAATTTACCATACTTGGCTATTTTTTTCCATAATTAAAGGGCACGATTTTATGGCTATATATACCCCCTCAAACCTCTTCAACAAGCATCTTCTTTTTGCTACATAATTCCAGAGCATAATAGTTGAGAGTTCATCTTTGTTTATCAAATTGCAAGGGTTTTGAAGAAGGATTCAAGAGAAAATCAAGGCTACAAGGATTCAACCTTTGGGTTTTATTTGCTTTAGTTCTTATGTTCTTTTGATTTCCCTAAAAACTATGTCTTTAGATTATTCTATCATATGTAACTAAATTCATAGAATTCTAGGGATGTGTTAGTAACTACTTTGGTTATACAATTCATTTTTATTTAATATCATTTTGTTCTTACTTCGTTTCTATTCTAAGTTTCTATTCAAGAGAAGAAGCTTAGTAAAAGGTAGACAGTCTATGATTGTTTTCCCTGGGTTAGATATCCGGTATTGACCTTTAGCTATACTATTTATACCCTGTATACTTGCAGGTATTTTTAGTGCTAATAAAAAGTCCATCAAGTTTTTGGCGCCGTTGCCGGGGGATACATTCACTACGTGATTGCTATTTTCAAACGGACTATTTTACTACTTTGGATTTTAATTGCTTTTAATTTTTAATTTTAGTTTTATCATCGTTTCTGTCTTCGACAAGTTGTGTATGCGAACGCGTTCTGGGAAGAACATCTTAGAGCCGCTCGATCTCGAATTTGAGAAGACACGTATGAGAATAAGAAGTGATCAAAGCGCAATGGGGGACAACACTAGACCAGAGTTAGAGAAACTGCATGCCTAAGTAAAGTAGTTGATAGAGGAGAATGATGCAGAGAAGGCTGCCCGCGAGGAGCAGGAGAAGAAAAACAAAGAAATAGTACCCGTGATGCATATGTTTAATCATGGGAACACAATTACTTTTCCTGAAGGCCCTCGCATTGATGCTAATAATTTTGAACTGCGAATGTCCCTTATACAAAGGGCTGAGCAGTATCCTTTTGTGTCACGACCGCCCATACAAGGGTACCACAACGCGGCGATCGTGACCGACATGCATGGATAACAATTTAAAAAGAACATCTTGATTAACTTAAAGGAAGAAAACAACTTAGTTTAAAGAGTTTAAAGTTAAATTTTTTTTTTTTGAAAAGACATAAGGTAAAATACTTTTAAAAATGACAACGGGAAAAAAATTAGACTTAAGAAATACAACAACTAAAACTAAAGTTGAACAAATACTTAACTTAAATCTTGAAGAATAAAATTTTCAAAAGACAACGTAAACATTAGTTTAAAACTCATCACCACCATACATGTTCAAACACAAAACATAAAGAAAAGATTAAGTCTTGAGCCATAGTTCAAGTTATAGCAGCGGAAAATACGGTTTAAGGAGAGTCAAGGACGACGCCTATGTATGACGACACAACGCATCCTAAGTACTTAAGCCGGCTCAACATCCACCGCAACATCCCGCTCAACCTGCACATAAGAAAATAATATGCAGGGCTGAGTACTTGTTGTACTCAATGGGCTCATGCCGAAAATATTTAAATAATAGTTATGTCATCCATACCAGTGATCTCGAGTTTTATGTAGTAAGAAAATATCACGAGAAACACAAAAATATTCAAGTCTGGCCGACAATTTATCTCCCCACTTTTCACATCAATCCATCAATCACATCACAGTGCGACGATAGTGTGGCCACACTATTCGCCCACTAGACCGGCCGACTTGCAAGGACGACTCGCGATCCCACCAGTGTACACAGCCCGATAAGGTTTAAGGCCCTACTCGGACCAGAATTCGTTTCACAACACAGCCATATAGCCTAACGGAGTAAACTCATACGAACTAGGCATCAGGCACACAATCTCATAACAAAAACAACATGGCATGACATAACAGTTAAACCACCCTTATATCTCCACATAATATTTTTCGGAAAAGTAAAGAGGTTTGAAAAGGAAGCCCACCTCGTTCGCTTAGCAATTCACAACCCAACTTAGCAACTCTCGATCCTCGAGTTCACGAATACACAACACCCTTGTCAACGACAACATAAGTCAGCCTCACACTTCAACATATTACTATGCATGTCCTATCGTCTCTCTCTCATCGTCTTTCTCAATCCCCCAACCCAACATACGTCAAAAAGGTGTAAAGACACACGTTTACAACTTATCACAAGTGCTTACACCATTTAGACACGTTCCTTGGACATACATGCATCATACAATACTTTTAAACTTGAAAATAAGAGTTATTTTAACAAGGCAGAAAACTGGCAGAACTGCGCGACCGTTTTGTAAAAATTACTATAAATTCACCCGACCTCAAAAGAAGCTAAATTTTGGTCACAATACAGAAGACACATTCAAGTTCATACATGAAAATTTTTACACCTAAATCACGTCATATAGTCAGTCATATCACATATTAAACTCTCTGGTCGTAACATACAATTTCCGACAGTATTGCGCAGTTCATTTGAAAAATTCACCATAAATTCATCCGATGCCCAAAAATGCTGAAAATTTAACACGACTCATAAGACACTTCATATTTTCATATAGTTCAAGAATCACATCAATCGGAGGTCATGTGGTCAGTCAAACAGAAAACGAAACATTCATGGCGAGAACTCACGTTTCTGGCAGATTTGCGCAGTCAACTTCAAAAATTTATTAAAAAATTCATTTTTCGATAAAACAGGCTGAAATTCGCACGAGACACAGAAAACACCTAGAAGTTTACGCAGTAAAAATTTCATAACAAAATTCGTTCGTTTGATGGGTCAAATACAGATCATAAGTCACTCGTCGTGCATCACAGATTTCTGGTTCAAGTTCGAAAATAGGGTTTTTAAACTTCCACAACACAACCACCGATTTTTCATGCTCGAAAACACATAATCATGCTTACACGTTCCTCATACACATATTTGCATACAAACTCATATTATTCATCCAATAAATCGACCCAACTCACAAGATTTCAAACAACAACGCAAAAACAACAAGTTCTTACGAAGCACACTTTCCCTCACATTAAAACTTGCGATCTATCGAACCTACACCCTCTACATGCATGTAGGACTCAAGAACATGGTCAAAACGGATAGGATGATAAGAAGTGAGCAATATACCTTCTTTGACACAAAATGAATCGGTAGAAACGATGGATGAAGCGATTCGTCGGAGACTTTCGAAAATAACTTCAACGGATTGCAAGAACACGAGTTGGATGGAGGATTTTTGGAGATGGGAGAGTGGGGGAGATGGAAAAAAAACGTGTGGGGGAGGGAGAGAAGAGAGGGGACGAATTTTTTGAGGTGAATGGGGGCTAGGGTTTGATTATTTGCTATTTATTTGTTAGGTTTAAAATCCCACACATAAGGAATTAATTAAATTGGGGGAGATATATAAAAAAATAAAATTCCCACAATTAAAATAAAAAGTAGGCGTGTGGTTTGAAGGTGGGGAAGTCAAAATTTTGCTGATTTAATTACAAGGAAATATAGCAATATTTACTTGGAGAGAATATTCATAAATTAGGAAATAAAGGTGAATATTCCATAAACAAGGGAACAAAAATAAATTAAATCTCCAAGTAGGAAATAATAGTGTAGTGGACGAAAATTTGAGGGGGAAAGCACAAGGAAATTATTTAAATCCCCAATTAAATAGAATGAGATTTAAATTTGGTAATTTCTTTATGGAAAAGGCTCCCATAAAATAGGTAACAATTATTTAAATTCCCACAAGGAAAAATATAAGCATAGGGGCGTGTGATATGGAGGAGAATAGAAGGAAAATATTCACACCCCCAATTAATTAGACATATGAATTTATTTGAATAAAAAAAAGGATTCCACAAAATAGGAAATAAATAAAATATTCTCCAAAATTTATTGGAGGGGGCCGAAAAATTAGGCTCAAATAGCCAAGGCAAAAATCCCAACTCTCTATTTATTTTGGGGTGAAGAAATAAAATATAACATGATTTAATTGGATTATATTCAAAAGAAGAGAGTCAATAAAGCACCAATTAAATCAAATGAAAAATAATCCAATCTCCTATTGGAGATTTTCGAAACTCCCAAGGATAAAAAGATGGAGTTCGAATTTCATGTAGTGTAATTTAAGGTCCATTGGTTTGGATTTAATTTGGAATACTGTCCCAAAACAATTAATTAAATCCACAAAAAGAAGTACAATTTCAATAATTAGGGAGGGCCGAATTTTTCAATGAATTGACTTGAGAAAGAATAACTGCGTGATCCTATTAATTATTTCCCCTCATTGGAAAAAAAAATATAAAAACTCAAGCTCATCATTGATAAGTCGTATTCTAGGCCTAGGTTACGGGTCAGTATGATGTGCATAATTGAATTATATCTGCAAAACTAGTTGCTTAAGCGTGCAGGGTAAGCGTTCTAGCAAGTAGGCAGAGTTTCAGACACTTCAAGTGAAAAGGGCGATTACGTACTGACCAGTATACATGCAAAAATGGCTCGAGATGGAGAAGGAGGATAGCTGGGACTGCTCAATCACAATTAAGGGCAAAGAAGTCATTTCACCGCAAGGTCTTACCCTAAAAATCAAGGGTAAGCCTCCCTATAAAAGGAAGCCACTTGGAGAGAGAATGATCATCAACCAATTCATCATCATCACTCTTAGGTAGAATTCTCACGGAGTTCAGTCATTCAGCCCAGTCCTGAATCTCGTTCCTCGCCACTGCCATGGTCACTTGAAGATCTAGATGTTCCCGGAGTTCCAAATCGTCCGTTCCTGCCAGCAAGACCGTAACTTAGAGATTCTATCGCCCGGAGTGGCAAAACACTTTTATTCGCTTTCGTAGTTTAATTTACTTGCTTTCCTTACGTTGGATCTTTGTTTGCTATGGATATTTTCTGTTTTTGAAGTACTTGTGGAAGATCTGAACGTGTTTATGATATGAAGTTGATTTCCGTTTCGGTTATGGTGTTGATTTCTTTTCCTTCCTACTCCGCCTAGTTAGCTTAGATCTAAGGTTCCTTGGTGTTTAAGTGGTGAAACTTTCCTTTCTTTGTTTCCGTCAAAATTCCTTTAGTTAAATGTGGAACTATTGATCATGAGTGAATCGCTGCATGTGAAGTCTTGTTTGAGTTCGTTTTCGTTTTCCTGCTGACCAGTTCGCGGAGTTGCATTTTCTGTGTTTTGGATTTCAGATTTGGTGTTCTTATTTGTGGATCTGTGTTCGCGAATTGATAAACTGTGTTTCCGTGTTGAATCTGGAAGCATTTTCTGATTTTAGTTTGTGTTGTTGGAGAAGATGATGTCCATGTCTAATGTTGGGGACCACTTTGCTTTTTAGATGCTTTTTGCTTTTTGTCCTTTACTTTTAGTTATAACCTGCAGATCTGTCAGCCTAGTCACCATGTGTCACGACCGCCCATACAAGGGGTACCACAAACGCGGCGATCGTGACCGACATGCATGGATTACAATTTAGAAGATCAACTTAATTAACTTAAAGAAAGGAAAACAACTTAGTTTAAAAATTTTAAGGTTATATTTTTTTTTTGAAAAGACATAAGAAAAATACATTAAAAAAGGACAACGGAAAAAAAATTAGACTTAAGAAATACAACCATTAATAACTAAAGTAAAACAAACATTTAACTTAAATCTCGAAGAATATCATTTTCAAAAGACAACGTAAACACTTGTTTAAAAACTAATCACCACCATACATGTTCAAACACAAAGCATAAAGAAAAGATTAAAGTCTTGAGACATGGTTCAAGTTATAGCAGCGGAAAATACAGTTTAAGGAGAGTCAAGGACTACGCCTATGTATGACGACACAACGTATCCTACGTTCTCAAGCCAGCTCAACATCCACCGCAACATCCCGCTCAACCTGCACATAAGAAAAATAATATGCAGGGCTGAGTACTTGTTGTACTCAATGGGCTCATGCCGAAAACATTTTAATAAGTTATGTCATCCATACCAGTGATCTCGAGTTTTATGTATTAAAAAAATCACGAGAAACACAAAAATATTCAAGTCTGGCCAGACAATTTATCTCCCCACTTTTCACATCAATCCATCAATCACAACCACAGTGCGACAATAGTGTGGCCACACTATTCGCCCACGAGACCGGCCGACTTGCAAGGACGGCTCACGATCCCACCAGTGTACACAGCCCGATAGGGTTTACGGCCCTACTCGGACCCGAATTCGTTTCACAACACAGCCATATAGCCTAACGGAGTAAACTCATACGAACTAGGCATCAGGCACACAATCTCATAACAAAAACATCATGACATGACATAACAGTTAAACCACCCTTATATCTCCACATAATATTTTTCGGAAAAGTAAAGAGGTTTGAAAAGAAAGCCCACCTCGTTCTCTTAGCAAAATCACAACCCAACTTAGCAACTCTCGATCCTCGAGTTCACGAATACACAACACCCTTGTCAACGACAACACAAGTCAGCCTCACACAACAACATATCACTATGCATGTCCTATCGTTTCTCTCTCATCGTTTTCCTCAATTTCCCAAACCCGACATACATCTCAAAGGTGTAAACACACGTAACACATTTCAACTTATCACAAGTGATTTCAACATTTAAGCACATTCCTTGGACATACATGCATCATACAATACTTTTAAACTTGAAAAATAAGTGTCATTTAATCAAGGCAGAAAACTGGCAGAATTGCGCGACCGTTTTGTAAAAGTCACTTTAAATTCACCCGACCTCAAAACATGCTAAATTTTGGTCACGATACAGAGGACACATTCAAGTTCATCCATGAAAATTTTCATATCGAAATCACGTCATTTAGTCAGTCATATCACATATTGAACTCTCTGGTCGGAACATACAATTTCTGGCAGTATTGCGCAGTTCATTTGAAAAATTCACCATAAATTCATACGATGCCAAAAAAAGCTGAAAATTTAACACAATACAGAAGACACTTCAAATTTTCATATATCTCAAGAATCACATCAATCGGAGGTCATTTGGTCAGACAAAAAGAAAACGAAACATTCTTGGCGAGAACTCACGTTTCTGGCAGATTTGCGCAGTCAACTTCAAAAATTTATTAAAAATTCATTTTTCGATAAAACGGGCTGAAATTCACACGAGACACAGAAAACATCTTGAAGTTTACTCAGTAAATATTTCATAGCAAAATTCGTTCGTTTGATAGGTCAATCACAGATCATAAGTCACTGGTCGTGCACCACAGATTTTCAGGTTCATAGATCGAAAATAGGGTTTTCATCTTCCATCAAACAAACATCGATTTTTCATGCTCGAACACACATAATCATGCTTAAAAGTTTCTCACACACATATTTGCACATGAACTCACATCATTCACCAACTATTCCAATCCAACATCACATGATTTCAATCAAAAACACAATATTATCAAAGTTCTTATGCAATCACACTTTCCCACCGATAAATTTTTCGATCTATTAATCCTACACCCTCTATATGCATGTAGGATTCAAGAATAATGTTTCAATGAAGAGATGAGAAGAAAAACTTAGTTATACCTTTTCGAATCACGAAAACGAACGGTAGGAACAAGGATGGAGGCGATTCGTCGAAACTCTTGAAAAATCCACTCCAATTGATGCAAGAAACAATGAGGGAAGAAGTTTTTGGAGAGGATGGAGAGTGAAGGGGGGAGGCACGAAATTTTGAGGGAGATGGGGGCTAGGGTTTAGTTTAGGTGTTTGTATAGGATTAGGTTAAAGTTTAAAGAATTATTTAATTAATTATGGAGGGATAACATAATGGCCAAATGAAATAAAAGTCCCATAATTAAAAGAATAAAATAGGCATGTAGGATGGGGAGGAATTCGAAAATTCCATGTAGAGCATAACAAGGAATTTATTTGGTATTTACTTGGAGAGAATATATTCACAACTTAGGAAATAAAAGTGAATATTCCATAAACAAGGGAACAAAATAAATTAAATCTCCAAGTAGGAAAATAATGAGGAAGGGACGAAAATTCCATAAGGAATTGCACAAGGAAATTATTTAAATCCTCAATTAAATAGAATAGGATTTAAATTTGGTAATTTCTTTATAGGAAAAGACTCCCATAAAATAGGCAACAACTAAATAAATTTGCACAAGGAAATTAACCAAAATGGGGCGTGCGACACAAGGAAATATTCACATCCCCAATTAATTGACTTAGGTATTAATTTGGTATTTCATTGAATAAAAGGGATTCCACAAAATAAGAAACAAATATATTCTCCTCTAAAAAATAGGGACACCGAAAATTGGCTTAATTAGCCACAAGGAAATAATTCAACTCTTAATTCAATTGGGGCGAGGGAATAAAATGTGGCAAGATTTAATTGGATTTAATTTGGATGAATATCCCAAAACAATTAATTAAATCTAAGAAAGAATAAATTCTCAATAATTGGAGGGGCCGACAATAGCCATTTTTTGGCTAGAACAAGATGCATGATTTTATTTAAATTGACTCCCCACATTAAAATCTAATTAGCACTTCATTCCAATTCCCCCATGATGATTTATTCCACATAACCAAACTCAAACACGTAGCAACAATTTAAATTTCATAAATGAAATTTCCAACCGACATTTATTAAATAAAGGTCATACAAATTTTTGGGATGTTACACCATGACCACCACTACCCTCTGAATATTCTGTCTAGCCCAAAATAGAATCTCGTACCTTCCAAATATTTTCTGTTATAAAAATGTCCCCCTATTTCCACGTACACAGCTGCACCCCTACACTTCTTTCCCCATTCCAGTCAGTAGGAAATTACCTTTAAGTTCTTGCCTAGGTAGAGACTCAACCCGAGCGTGGTAGCTAACCAAACCATCCAGAATATCACCACAATAGTTTTAACGCACCATCTCTGTGGGATTCGACCCTTACCACCACTATACTGATCAGTAGAAGTGGGTTGAGGAATTTTTGAAACCAGGGTCTAGGCTTAGTTAGGATCTCTATCCTGACCAGTAGGATATATCCTTGCTTGAACGACACCTAAGCGCCCTGAGGTCCTTTCAAATGGCGCCGTTGCCGGGGATGGATGGCGGTACTAGTTACTTTTGTGTGTGATACTTTGGCGTATATATTGTGCATAATCTTCTTTTTCTTTTCTTTTCATTTCAGTTTATGAGAAGCAGTTCGGCTCCTGACCAGGGGAGACCGAAGATACTTAAGCGAGGATCTATACTCGTAACCACTCGTTCTGGCCTGTCGACCACCTTGTCTGACCTAGGCACGAGTAGTGACGAAGAGAAGGGCACCATAGAGGGACCGATACCAGAAGAGATACCACGGTTGGGAGGCAACCCAAGGGAAATGGCCAACCAGGGAGATGAGGACCCGGAGATCGGGATGCTGAACGCGCACACTGAAGGAGAACCCCCGCAAGCCATAGTCGTTACTCCAGGGCAAACCGCCTGCGATGTGAAGCCTCATGTGATCGCGATCCTGCCTACGTACTGCGGGAAGAGCTACGAAGGGCCGTATGAGTTTCTTCATGAGTTTTGCAAAATTTGTAGGGCGCAGAGGAGACCAGCAGGAGCAACTAAGGATGATTATAGGCTGAAGACTTTGCCATTTGTGCTCAAGGGGGAAGCTAACACCTGGTTCATGCGCCTGCCCCCCAACTCTATTGAGACTTGGGCCGATTTCAAGTCAGCATTTCTGGGCGAGTTTTTTCCGTCATCCAAGACAAACGCGCTGAAGAGAGAAATAACTAATGTGAAGCAAGGGTATGATGAGCCCTTGAGTGATTATTGGGCAAGATACATGGGTCTTTTGGAATCATGTCCCAACCATCGCATGGCGGACATTGAAGTACATCATACTTTCTACGAAGGCATGAACGCGGTAACCAAGAACCTGGCAAATTCATCGTCAGGAGGAAGCTTCACGCAATTGCGGGTTAGCGAAGCAAAGAGAGTTCTAAGGAAGCTGCTGAATGCAAAGAAAGAGTATGACCATTCAAGGGAAGGATACAACCGAGGGCGGGCTGCCGTTGCCTCGGTTACTGATCAGGAAAATACACTGGAGCAGAAAATGGATTTGAAAATGGATGAGCTGAAGAAGTCACTTCTGAGTGCGATCGAGAAGAGCACTCCACCACCTTCCCCAGCTGGGAATTACAAGGGTGCAGAGCAGGGAAATCAAGGACCGAACTATGATCAGCCTAATGATTTCGGGAATATGGAGCAGGTTAATGCTGCGGGGTACTTCAATGGCAACGGGATGCACCATGGAGGGATCATCCGAACTTCCGATGGGGTGACGGGAGCCAAAATCAGAACCAAGGTCAGAACCAGTATAACCCTCATCCGAACCAAAACCCTAACCGTGGACCAGTAAACCCAGACTACCAGCCCAACTGGTCAGGAAGAAACCAACATCCCCAAAACCAAAACCCACAAAACCCGAACCCTGTCTATGTGCCACCCCACCAGAGAAACTTCCAAAACTTCCAAAATCAGCCAAACCCAGGACCCCAAAACCATCAGAACCAAAATCAATTCCAAGGCCAGCACCAGAATCAATATCCTCAAGATCAGTACACCCCTCCTGCCCAGTATAACCAATACCCGCCTAATCAAGGCCAGCAAAATTCCCAGAACTATCAACACCAAGGGCCAAGTCACTTCCAAAACTCGAACAGGTCAAGGAGATCCGTTGAGGACATGATGGGTGAAATGCTAGCGTCACAACAGAGTATCAAAGGAGAATTGCAATCCCATAATGAAGTCGTGCAGGGGATGCAAAATGCCCAGAAGGAACATAAGGCGAACATGGATATGATGAATAGACAGTTAGCTCAACTGGCCAGTTCGGTGGGTGATTTGAAGGGAAATGCAGGGAAACTTCCATCTACAGTCCAAATGCCCGAAAAGGCAAATGTGAGTAAGGTTACGTTGAGGTCAGGAACCACTTATGACGCGCCTCAACCGAAACAACCTGGTGGAGGATCCAATGGAACGAAGATAGGAGGTGATACCATTTCAGCGGAAGAATTAGGGAGAACTATGCCTCGGATGAAAGATTCATTCTTCTTGGATGATACACCAAGTGTACGAGGTGAACCCGACACCCTACTGACCAGGAAAGAACCTCCTCAAGAGGTAGAGCCCAAAATGGAGGCTCAGACCCAGGAACTACCCAAGAAAAACTCCAAGAAGGTTGTTGAGGAACCAGTAGAGGAGAAAAAAGGGGAGAAACCATTCCCATTCCGATTTGTTACAAAGAGGAAGAAAGAGAACCCGGTTGACTACTTGTCGATTTTTGGGAAGTTGGATGTCACCATACCATTCCTCCAAGCCGTGAAGCTACCCCCTCTTGGGAAATTCATAAAGGACTTCATAGCCGGGAGAGCCCAGAAGGATGGCAAGATCATGGTGCAAGAGAAGTTGCCACCCAAGAGAGCCGATCCAGGTATGTTCACTCTGCCCATAGCCATAGGAGATGTGAAGGTCAAACATGCAATGTGTGATTTGGGGGCATCCATAAATGTCATGCCATTGTCTATCTATAACCGATTGAAGGGAGTTAGATTGTCGAATACTAGGGTATTGATCCAACTGGCTGATAGGTCGTGCATAAGTCCTGAGGGAGTTTTAGAAAATGTGTTAGTAAGAGTGCATGATTTTACCTATCCTGCTGATTTTTATGTGATCAAAATGAGTGAGCATGAAGCTAGGGAATCTAGTGGAGTGTTGTTAGGAAGGCCATTTTTGAGAACGGCTAAGACAATAGTGGACATGGCCGAGGGGACAATTTGCATTGATTTTCATGGAGAGAAATTCACTTTTGATATCAATGAAGCCATGAAGAAACCGATTGATTCTGAGAATTTGTGTTATGTTGATGTGATTGACCCCCTTGTCCAAGATTTTCTTGAGACCGAACTATTGCAGGAGAAACTCCAAGCGTTAGATGTTTGTGAGCAGGCTGACATCGAAGCTGCTGCATGGTGCGATCTGATCAGTAGCCAAGGGTTAACTGATGAGAAAATAGAAGCAGCAATCAAGGAATTATGTCAGAAATCGGAGTTCATTGGAGCCGCAGGGTTTCAGCTACCAGCCAGTATAGAAGAACCATCGGAGGGAGATTTAGAAAAAGAAGGAGAGATTAAGAAAAACCCTCTACCCGAAGACACACTTTCACCTCAAGTTGAGCTGAAGAAGTTACCACCAAATTTGAAGTATGCCTTCCTCGGAGATGAGAACTCATATCCAGTGATCATCAGTAGCAGCCTTACGAAGGAACAAGAGGCTAGGCTACTGACCGTGCTGAGCAAGAACAAGAAGGCGATTGGTTGGAGTCTTACAGATTTAGTGAGAATTAGCCCCGATGTCTGCATGCACCACATTAGGTTGGAGGAAGGAGCGAAGGCACATCGAGATGCTCAAAGGAAGGTAAACCCTAACATGCGAGAAGAGATATTGAAGGAGATCTTGAAGTTGTTGTCGCTAGGGATTATCTATTTAGTACCGGATAGTGAGTGGGTCAGCCCGATCCACATGGTCCCAAAGAAGTCGGGCATCCAAGTAGTTCAGAATGAGAGGAATGAACTGATCCCAACGAGGCTAGTCACGGGTTGGCGAATGTGCATCGATTACCGTAAGCTGAACAATGCGACCAGGAAGGACCATTTTCCCTTGCCGTTCATCGACCAAATGTTGGAGAGATTAGCTGGGAAGAAGTTTTTCTGCTTTCTAGATGGGTACAACGGGTATTTCCAAATTTACGTAGACCCTGAGGACCAGGACAAGACCACTTTCACTTGCCCGTTTGGAACCTATGCATACCGTCGCATGCCTTTCGGCCTGTGCAACGCTCCAGGTACGTTTCAACGATGTATGATGAGCATATTTTCTGATTTAATTGAGGATTGCATAGAGATATTCATGGACGATTTTAGGTTTACGGAGACTCGTTCGACTCTTGCCTTCACCATTTGGATATAGTTTTGGAAAGATGTCAAGCAAAGAGTTTGGTTTTGAACTTTGAAAAGTGCCATTTTATGGTCACCGAAGGGATAGTTTTAGGACACGTGGTCTCAGAAAGAGGTATCCAAGTGGATCGAGCCAAGGTAGATGTTATATCCAAATTACCATACCCTACTGATCAGAAGGGAATAAGGGGTTTTCTGGGGCACGCCGGATTTTATCGAAGATTTATCAAGGATTTCTCCAAGATCGCCCAGCCCCTTACTAGATTACTTCAGAATGACGTGGAATTCATCTTTGATGAGCAATGCAAGGCTGCTTTCAACCTTCTTAAGGAAAAGTTGACATCCGCACCTATCATAAGGGCTCCTGACTGGAACCATCCTTTCGAAGTAATGTGCGACGCCAGCGATTTTGCGGTAGGAGCCGAGCTGGGTCAGAAGATCGACGGGAAGAGGTACGTAATTTTTTATGCGTCCAAGACTTTAAATCAAGCCCAGCGGAATTACGATACCACTGAAAAGGAGATGCTGGCAGTGGTGTATTCTTTCGAGAAGTTCAGGCCATATTTGTTGGGATCTAAAGTCATAGTGTATACTGACCATGCGGCGATTAAGTATCTGATTGCCAAGAAGGAATCCAAACCATGCTTGATCCGATGGGTACTCTTGTTACAAGAATTCGACTGGGAGGTAGAAGATAAGCGAGGAGTCGAGAACAAGGTGGCAGACCATTTGAGCAGAATAGTGCAAGATGGAAACGGTGACGAAGTGCACGATAAATTTCCAGAGGAACATTTGTGTGAGGTGATTTTTGCGCCCAGAAGAATTGATTGGGAAGAAGTGTTCAAGCTTACTGGTCAGAATGATACAGCAAAAGGAAAAGAGAAGGTAGGGCAGGAACCATGGTATGCGGACCTGGCCAACTACCTAGTGACTGGAGAGCTTCCAGAAGTGCCGAGTGTTACCAAGGCCCAAAGAATGAAGATCAAGAGTGAAGCGAAATACTACTTTTGGGACGACCCCTATTTGTGGAGGGTAGGGTCCGATCAAATGATAAGGAGGTGCATTCCTGACTGGGAGCAGCAGGATGTTTTAACCCACTGCCATTCATTAGCATGCGGAGGACATTTCGGGTCCAAGAAGACGGCAAGGAAGATTTTGGATAGCGGCTTTTATTGGCCAACCCTCAACAAAGATGCGTACGAGTTTTGCAGGAGCTGTGAGCGTTGCCAACTGACCGGTGGAATATCTGCCCGGGATGAAATGCCGCAGGTACCCGTAATAGTTTGCGAGCTATTCGACATATGGGGAATGGATTTCATGGGACCTTTTCCTTCATCCTATGGGAATCTGTATATCCTAGTTGCTGTAGACTACGTCTCCAAATGGGTAGAAGCCAAGGCCACAGGCACGTGTGAAGCCAAGGAAGTGGCCAAGTTCTTAAAGAGTCATATCTTCAGCCGATTCGGTATACCCAGGGCGATCATATCCGATCAAGGTACACACTTCTGTAATCGCACAATTGAAGCCTTGATGAAGAAATACGGTGTGCACCATAGACTATCCAGCCCTTACCATCCGCAAGCAAATGGTCAAGCAGAAATCTCTAACCGCGAGATAAAGAAAATTTTGGAGAAGACGGTGAACACTTCTAGGAAGGATTGGAGTGTAAGGTTAGTGGATGCTCTCTGGGCGTATCGAACAGCCTACAAGACCCCCATAGGCATGTCCCCTTACCGGATTGTTTTTGCAAAGATGTGCCATTTACCAGTTGGAATCGAGCATCAAGCATACTGGCAATACAGAAAGTGAATATGGATGCTACAGCCTGTGAAGAGGAAAGGAAGTTGCAACTGCAGGAGCTTGAGGAACTTTGATTGGAGTCATTCGACTCCGCCATGTGGTACAAAGAACGAACTAAAATATGGCATGATCGAAATCTGAGAACTAAGGAGCTCCATGTTGGCCAGAAAGTACTACTCTTCCAGTCAAGATTGAAGCTTATGCCAGGGAAACTCAAGTCCAAGTGGACAGGACCTTACATCATAACTGCGCTCCGATCTAATGGGGCAGTGGAAATTTCAGGGAGTTTCTCTAACTCTGAACCTTTCATAGTAAATGGGCATAGGTTGAAAATATTCAGGGATAATAGCGAGGTGGATGTGGTGGATGAAATTCCACTACAGCCACTTCCATCGGTTTCATACTGATCAGTAAGATATGAATTTGGAGTTCCGCGCGGCCAGTTTCCCTTTGAAAATAGTTTGCATATTACTGGCCAAGTTGAATTCCAAATTGCCTAAGGAAGTTGTAAATATTGTAAATACGTAATTAATCTTTGCACGCTAGATAATTCCTAAAAATTCAAAAATATTTTCGGGCCTTAATTTTAATTTGAAGTGCACATTGACCAAGGGATTACTTATCTGGTGCTATTTCAAAATTTTATTTAAGTGCCCATTTGAATTAGTTTCTTTTTTTAGGTAAGTATGGGAGAAGTTATGGAGAGGACGAAAATTTGAATTAAAGCTTGTGCAGCTTTTGCAGGGTGGCAGCAGGAAAAATGGCGCGTGAGCAGAGGGAAAAGACGCGCGGACCAGTCAGAGGCCAGAAACCTCAACCGCCCTTCCCGTCTGAAACGTCGCGACCGGCTACCCCTGATAACCGGTTACAACCACCGGAACTGCATTCTCTCTCCCACATAACCATACCGCTTTACCCTTTCCCCCTCACAAACCCTCATTTTGCAATTACACCCTCTCTCGAAAAATTCCTTTTTCATCTCCGCCGACTCCCAACCCTAATTTCCAGATCATAATTTCCGCTCATGGGTAAGAAGGCATTCGCCAAGAAAAACAAACCCAGCCGCCGAGAAACCCCGGAGGCACGACCACAGCCATCGCCCATGGTTTCCTTGGATGCCATGATGGCATTTCTTCGCCAACAGGACCCTACTCGGGACTGGACGGCGGCATTGACTGGTTTTGGTCAAACGGGGGGCGTCGGAACCACATCCAGCGAAGCTTCGCCTGCGCCGGTAAGTCATGCAGCAGATTCAGTACCGGAATCGGCAGAACTCGACGCTATCGCCGCACATTACGACTCCGACTCTGAGGAGCGTAAGAAAAAGTCGAACCGGTATTTCAAGAAGTGAGAACGCCGGAAATAGATTTGAATGAATCGGCCAGAAAACAAGGCCTCATGACAGACGAAGAATTTGACTCGATTCTGAACAGGGTCAACCAGAGAGAAGAGGACACTGCACCAATGGCTGAGGGTCTAGACCTCGCATTGGGGGTAGTAGGAAACAGGGAGAAAGCCACATCAGGAAACATACCGGGAGGCCGATCTTCCCAGTTGGTAGGAGGGGAAGGAGAGGTACCGAGTAAAGAAAAAGAACCAGTAGACCCCCAAGTGAAAGCCGGGGATGATAAAGTACAAGTAGAAGAGGAAGGTACTGCGTCTACGGAAGCCAAGGATGCAGGAACAGAGACAGCAGAGCCGGACGTAGAGGCACCCACCCCAGTGGCACCTCAGGTTGTAAAACCGATTCCGGTCAGGCGAAAACTGGTGGTGAAAGCAGACCCCAAGGCAGACTCGCCCAAGCCGCAGAGGGTATCGCAACGTTGTTTAGGTAAGTGGGCCTCCAGCAGGGCCAAACCGAACACGGCGGAGGACCCCATAGAGATCGCAGAACGAACCGGGCACGACAACAGAAGGAATGGCTGGGGGACCGAACCTCACATCAGAGTCAGGAAGGTCTGCTGGATCTGAGAAGGACGAGGCCTTACTCCAAGCTGAGGAGGAAGCCTAGTACCAGATGGAAAGAAAAAGGAAAGGAAAAGCCGTTGTGAAGAACAAGCCGAGTACAAAAAAACCGCGTACCGTGAACACAGGCATCGTGATCACTGAGGCTGACCAGAGGACCCCATCAAACCGGCAAACACAGAGTGACAGTGAATATGAGATCAGTGAAGATTTTGAATCCGATAGCGATACGACCATGGAAGATGAGGAGTACAAGGAGCAGCAACTCCCTAACGATCATCGGGAACTATTGCATCCACCTGCAGAACCACTCCCATATAAGCGTTGGACGGTGGAGCTCACAGATGACGTGGTGGAGGGGATGCAATTTTTTGACTCCAAGGAGCTCCAATCCATCTATCGCACCAAGAACGCAAAAGGCAAGAAGGTTAAGTGTGGAAAGGTAATTCATCTCCCCTCGTTAGATGAATTGAAGGTTCGGGAATCGTTTCTCGCCCTTTTCCATGAATTGGGTTTTGAATGGCTGTTAAGGAATGAGAATTTGAATGTTCCGGTCGATTTGGCCAAAGAAATTTTTGCGACCTTTCGATTCAAGGTAACAACGGATTTGGATGTAGAGTGTATCAGTTTCAGAGTATTTGGAGGAAAGATTAGGATGAATTTGATTGAATGGACTGTTCGGCTAGGGATATGCAGTTTGGAGGAGGCCATAGGGCCCGAGTGGAGAGATAGGGAGCGGGGGATTCCCCGCAGGCATGTGGACTTTGAGCCCCAGGTAGCTTGGGAAGAGCTTACTCACCCCGGGGCAGGACAGTTTCAGTCCACTATCTCCCGATCTATCCATCTCAACGATCCTAATCTACGCCTGGTTCAACTCTTCTCGGGTTACAACCTTTTAGGACAGTCGAATTCGGCAGTCCGGACATCGATGACGGAATTGTATCTTATGTGGTGTGCCAAGAGAGGCAAGAAGTTGCATTTAGGGTTCTGGACTGCATACACATGTCACCTCATCGCTACCCACCCAGCACGGAATATTTCCCTCTGTCATATATTGGGAATCTTTGTGAAAAACAACATCACCGTTTCAGAGGACGAAGACTTAACCCCCTTGACGATGGTGGACGCCCCAGGATTGTTTGATACCTCCCTGTTCGTCCGGACGAATGCGGTGTACATGAGGCAAGGCGTGCCACACTTCTATGCGATGGGAGAGGAAGCTGTACCCACTGCTCGTTTAGCAGTAGCTCATGAAGCACCGGCACACGACCAAAGGCAAGAGGGGATGGAAAAATCTGTGGAGGAAATAGCGGAGGGAAGCAGACAGATAAGGGCAGAAATGATCAGATTGGCATCAGACCAGGAACAGTTTCAAGCCAGAATGGAGAAGGAAATGGAAGAAGTTAGAGAGGAGAATAAGCAGTTGAAGGCAGAGATGGTCAAGCTAGCGGGAGTAGTGGAACGGATGTTGGAAGGATCTGCAGAGCAGAGGACATTGGCTCGAGAGCAAGACGCTATGGAGACGTTAGTGACTACTTTGGGGGAGGAAAACCATCGATTGATCACGGAGATGGGCCGGATGGCATCCGTGATAGATGTGTTGTTGAAAGAAGTGACCAGCCGGAAGAAGGAACCAGCTACAGGAACAAGCGGCCATGGAGGCCAGGACGATGAGACCCACCCACCAGAAACAATGATAGAAGAGACCGAGGCAGAGAACGCCGAGGTGCAGGCAGAGGCCGAGGAACCGGCGAAGGAAAATGAGGATCACACTGGAACGGAAGAGGAAACCCTGGAAAAGCAGCCTACACCACCTGCCCCACGGAGGAGCAGGAGACTTCGCTAGACCACCCCCCACCCTGACAAGTTAGTTTTTTTTAGCTTTTTGTTTGTTTTTAAGTTTTTGTTGGTGTTAGCATGTTTTTGTTTTTTTTTTCTTTTGTTTCGTACGCATGTTGACTCACACTTAGTCCGTTGCACGGCCTAAGTGTGAGGAGTTTTATATATATGTGTGTTTTGTTGGTCTGTTTAGGTTTTCAAACTCTCCCACTTAGCCTATTCCATAGTCTAAGTGTGAGAAGTTTTAGTTTTAATTTGTTGTTTCTGTATGTTTGTCTATGTGTCCATCATACTGGTCATTACCTTTTCCGCTTCACAGCCTTATCTGAGGGCAGACACTTGTGAAGTGGGAGGGGGGACGCAATGACCAGTATGATGAGTATGTGTATATGTGTATATGTGTATATGTGTATATGTGTAGTTTTTGTTCGTGCTTGTGTTAGTGTCCTGTTAAGTTTAGTTTTTTTTTTAATTTGTGTGTTGATTGGGCTTAAAACTCAACCGTCTTGAGCTGACGGTGAAGGGAATTGAGGGAGATAGGACATGCTGGAAAACCGAAACCACCTTCCCTAGTACCTCCTAGTCAGGATAGATGATGTGAGTATGAAAGAAAAGCCCATACTTAGAGCCAAACGCAAAAGCCCTCTTCAAATGTGAGTTATAAGCTTAAAGTGGAACCACTTTCCACAAATATTGAAAAGAAAGAGAGGCTGCCACAAATTGCCTAGGATGAAGTGACCACGGGTAGCAAACACTGAAAGCAGTAGGAAACCCCCCATCAGTTAAAAAAAAAAAAAAAAAAAACCACACTTAGAACCTTTTTTCCCAACTCTGTTACCCAGATAAATACCCCTAGCCACTGGGGCTGTGTGTGTGCAAGGCGTGAGGCGAATGAAGCTTACTGGCCAGAAAGATGTACAAGAAAGCAGACTCAGCTGGGCAAGAAGGTTCAGAAGAAAATCGACCAGGGAGTTATCCCGGGTCCACAAAAAGAAAAAAAAAGAAGAAAACGGGAGAGAAGAAGGTATAAGGGTGGCGAAGCCACAAAGAAAAAAAGAAAAAAAAAAGAAAAAAGAAAAAAAAGAGAAAGAGAAGAATGTGGAGAAAAATGGTCAGAAACTTGACCACAGAAAAAAAGAGAAGGAATAAGGGTGGCAAAGCCACAAGATGATACTGACCAGTTGGAGACCCAAGCCAGAAGCGCCAACTAAGAAGCAACTGATCAGAAGCCTAATGCACACAGTCCCCCCCACATCAATAAAATAGAAATGTTGAAACTTAGAGCCTTAGGAACATCTACCCCAAAACACTATAACTCAATAGCCCCATTACAAGCCTTTAAGCCATTCAGTAGCTGCACGTGAGATCCAAGTCTGAAGCAAGCGTGGTTGAGCATATTGAGAGAATGCGGTCCCAACATTCCTGGTGAGGTATGAGAGACCGAGTGAATCTAGTGTTTGGCCGAGAGTTTGGGCGATCTTGACAAGCGGATATACTGACCAGGAAGGAATGGGGGGTGGCAGAAGTTCAAGGCTGTCTAAGGCCGGATTGCACCAGATCCCGAGGTAAGGGATGGTTGAAAATATAGCCCAATCTTTGGGTTTTAGTTTTTATTTGTGTTTGTGTGTTTTTCTGTGTTTGACCTAGTGTTTTTCTTTGCGTCGTTGTAGTATAGAGTCTAGTTTAGGTAGAGTCGGTCAGGGGAGTAACCAGGCTAGAATTCGACTTATTCCTTTTTGTTTGTTCTTCACACTTGAGGACAAGTATGTGGTAAGTGTGAGCAGTTTGATAAGTCGTATTCTAGGCCTAGGTTACGGGTCAGTATGATGTGCATAATTGAATTATATCTGCAAAACTAGTTGCTTAAGCGTGCAGGGTAAGCGTTCTAGCCAGTAGGCAGAGTTTCAGACACTTCAAGTGAAAAGGGCGATTACGTACTGACCAGTATACATGCAAAAATGGCTCGAGATGGAGAAGGAGGATAGCTGGGACTGCTCAATCACAATTAAGGCCAAAGAAGTCATTTCACCACAAGGTCTTACCCTAAAAATCAAGGATAAGCCTCCCTATAAAAGGAAGCCACTTGGAGAGAGAATGATCATCAACCAATTCATCATCATCACTCTTAGGTAGAATTCTCACGGAGTTAAGTCATTCAGCCCAGTCCTGAATCTCGTTCCTCGCCACTGCCATGGTCACTTGAAGATCTAGATGTTCCCGGAGTTCCAAATCGTCCGTTCCAGCCAGCAAGACCGTAACTTAGAGATTCCATCGCCCGGAGTGGCAAAACACTTTTATTCGCTTTCGTAGTTTAATTTACTTGCTTTCCTTACGTTGGATCTTTGTTTGCTATGGATATTTTCTGTTTTTGAAGTACTTGTGGAAGATCCGAACGTGTTTATGATATGAAGTTGATTTCCGTTTCAGTTATGGTGTTGATTTCTTTTCCTTCCTACTCCGCCTAGTTAGCTTAGATCTAAGGTTCCTTGGTGTTTAAGTGCTGAAACTTTCCTTTCTTTGTTTCCGTCAAAATTCCTTTAGTTAAATGTGGAACAATTGATCGTGAGTGAATCGCTGCATGTGAAGTCTTGTTTGAGTTCGTTTTCGTTTTCCTGCTGACCAGTTCGCGGAGTTGCATTTTCTGGGTTTTGGATTTCAGATTTGGTGTTCTTATTTGTGGATCTGTGTTCGCGAATTGATAAACTGTGTTTCCGTGTTGAATCTGGAAGCATTTTCTGATTTTTAGTTTGTGTTGTTGGAGAAGATGATGTCCATGTCTAATGTTGGGGACCACTTTGCTTTTTAGATGCTTTTTGCTTTTTGTCCTTTACTTTTAGTTATAACCTGCAGATCTGTCAGCCTAGTCACCATGACCACCACTACCCTCTGAATATTCTGTCTAGCCCAAAATAGAATCTCGTACCTTCCAAATATTTTCTGTTATAAAAATGTCCCCCTATTTCCACGTACACAGCTGCACCCCTACACTTCTTTCCCCATTCCAGTCAGTAGGAAATTACCTTTAAGTTCTTACCTAGGTAGAGACTCAACCCGAGCGTGGTAGCTAACCAAACCATCCAGAATATCACCACAACAGTTTTAACGCACCATCTCTGTGGGATTCGACCCTTACCACCACTATACTGATCAGTAGAAGTGGGTTGAGGAATTTTTGAAACCAGGGTCTAGGCTTAGTTAGGATCTCTATCCTGACCAGTAGGATATATCCTTGCTTGAACGACACCTAAGCGCCCTGAGGTCCTTTCAAATGGCGCCGTTGCCGGGGATGGATGGCGTTACTAGTTACTTTTGTGTGTGATACTTTGGCGTATATATTGTGCATAATCTTCTTTTTCTTTTCTTTTCATTTCAGTTTATGAGAAGCAGTTCGGCTCCTGACCAGGGGAGACCGAAGATACTTCAGCGAGGATCTATACTCGTAACCACTCGTTCTGGCCTGTCGACCACCTTGTCTGACCTAGGCACGAGTAGTGACGAAGAGAAGGGCACCATAGAGGGACCGATACCAGAAGAGATACCACGGTTGGAAGGAGAACCCCCGCAAGCCATAGTCGTTACTCCAGGGCAAACCGCCTGCGATGTGAAGCCTCATGTGATCGCGATCCTGCCTACGTACTTGCGCAACTGCGACACGTGGAATACGTTGTGCACGTTTCCAAAGCTGGGAGGTAACGCTAATCGGTACGCTACAGGACCTACTTCGTCGATGATCTCGTACGGTCCCACAAAAAGCGGTTTCAGCTTGCCCTTCACTCCAAATCTCACAACTCCTCTCGTCGGGGATACTTTCAAGAACACTTTGTCACCAACGTCAAATTTGATTTCCATTCGACGCACCTCAGCATACGACTTCTGTCTATCTTTAGCTTCCTTGATCCTTGCGCGGATTTGGTGCACAATTTCGGTCATCTCCTCTATAGCGTCGGGTCCTAACATCTTCCTCTCGCCAACTTCATCGCAATAAAGTGGGGATTGACACTTTCTGCCGTACAGGGCTTCATACGGAGCCATATCGATCGTCGCTTGATAGCTATTGTTGTAGGCGAATTCAACCAATGGTAGAACCATTTCCTAACTTTCCCCTCGATCTAAGACAACTGCTCGCAACATATCTTCAAGTGTCTGAATCGTCCTCTCTGACTGCCCATCCGATTGCGAGTGATATGCAGTGCTGAAGTTCAGTTGTGTGCCCAATTCGCGTTGCATACTCATCCAAAACTTTGATGTGAACTTCGTATCGCGGTCAGATACAATGGTCTTTGGCACTCCGTGCAATCGCACAATCTCGTTCACGTAGAGCTTTGCTAGTTTGTCCGCGCCATAAGTAATCTTGATCGGTAAGAAGTGCGCGCTTTTAGTAAGTCGATCAATGATCACCCAGATCGCAGTGTTGCCCTTCTGTGACTTTGGCAAACCCGTCACGAAATCCATAGCTAGATGTTCCCACTTCCACTCGGGAATTTCAAGCGGTTGTAACTTCCCATATGACCGTTGGTGTAAGGCCTTCACTTGTTGGCATGCTAGACATCGTTCCACATATGACGCTACGTCTCCCTTCATTCCATTCCACCAAAATCTTTGCTTCAAATCCCGATACATCTTCGTGCTTCCGGGGTGAGCAGTGTAAGGTGTGTCGTGCGCTTCACTCAAAATCTCCTCTTTTAGCGTCTCATCGCTCGGTACACACAATCGCCCATCATACGTCAAAGCATTATCCGCCTCCTCACGGTAATGATCAAGCTTCTCGGCTCTCACCTTTGCACGTAACTCCTCCAATTTTTCATCACGTCGCTGGGCTTCTATGAGTTTGGTTCTCAAATCTGGCTCAATCACTAGTGTCGCCAATCTTGCTTCTACTGTCTCGGGCGCTTTCACTATCTCTAATCTCATCTTGTCAAACTCGTGAATCAACGCTTCTTCTTGCGTTAGGAAGTAAGCCAATTGCGGTTGGTTTTTCCTACTCAAAGCGTCGGCGACCACATTTGCCTTGCCCGGATGATAATTAATACCACAATCATAATCCTTCACGATCTCTAACCAACGTCGCTGGCGCATGTTTAGCTCTTTTTGCTCGAAAAAGTACTTGAGACTCTTGTGATCCGTATAGATTTCGTATCTCACTCCATAGAGATGGTGTCTCCAAATTTTTAGTGCGTGCACCACTGCTGCTAACTCCAAATCGTGCGTCGGAAAATTCAACTCATTCGGTCTCAACTGTCGGGAAGCATATGCTATCACCTTCCCATCTTGCATTAACACACATCCTAGTCCTACTTTCGACGCGTCCGTATAGACGGCGAAGTCCTTGTCGGGTCCTGGTACCGCTAGGACTGGTGTTGTAGTCAATTTCTCCTTCAATAGTTGGAAACTCGCCTCGCACTCTGGCGTCCAAACCACCTTAATTCATTTCTTTAGTAGTTGCGTCATCGGTCTCGCAATCTTAGAGAATCCCTCGATAAATCGTCGATAATATCCCGCCAATCCCAAGAAACTACGGATTTCACTTGGCGTTTTCGGCGATTTCCAATTCTGTACGGCCTCGACCTTTGCTGGGTCTACTTGAATCCCATTTGCCGTCACAATATGACCAAGGAAGTTCACTCGAGTCAACCAAAACTCACACTTACTAAACTTGGCATAAAGTTTCTCCCTTTGCAACGTTTCCAACACTGTTCGTAGGTGCTGTCCATGCTCCTCGTTCTTCGAGTATACCAACACGTCGTCGATGAAGACTAACACAAACTTGTCAAGATACTCGTGGAAAACTCGGTTCATCAAATCCATGAAGACGGCTGGGGCGTTGGTTAGCCCAAATGGCATCACGACGAACTCATAATGGCCATAACGAGTGCGAAAAGCAGTCTTAGGCACATCCTCTCGTCGGACCTTTAGTTGGTGGTACCCTGATCTCAAATCCATCTTCGAGAATACACCTGTTCCTCGAAGTTGGTCAAATAAATCATCGATCCTCGGCAGTGGGTACTTGTTCTTCAACGTCATTTTGTTAAGCTCACGATAGTCGATGCACATCCTCATCGTTCCATCCTTCTTCTTAACGAACAACATGGTGCTCCCCACTGTGACACACTGGGTCGAAAAAACCCAAGTCTAACAGTCCTTGCAACTGAATCTTCAATTCTGCCAACTCTTTAGGGGGCCATTCGGTATGGTGCTTTCGACACTGGCACAAATCCGGGTTCTAAGTCGATTGTAAACTCCATTTGTCTGTCGGGCGGTGGTCCAGGTAAGGTTTCAGGGAACACATCGGGAAAGTCTCGTACTACTTCCACGTCTTCCACTTTCAACTCCCCTTTTTCCTCTCCGTTCAGATATACAAGATATGTCAGACGCTCTTCTCTTATCATCGTGGTTGCTTGCAAGACAGATATTACTGAGGTTCGTCTATTCATGGAAATTCCATACGAGATAATTGGCTCATTGCTAGGTGCTCGAAAAGAAATTTGCCTCTCCATGCAATGTCGCATCAAGAACTCAGAATGTGTATCAAGAACTCAAATTTTATCAAACAGTCTTAACTAGGATATCAAATGATTTCAAAAGTGTAGCAACACTGCTGAAAGTTTCTTAATCAGAATATGAATCACGAAGTCAAAAATATACTCAAACATTCTTAGCCTGGATATGAACCGATTTCGAATTGTAACAATTGGTTATAATCATCCCCACGGGGCTTGAAGGAACATAAGATATAAATATATGATGGAATCGAATTGGAGCTCAATTCTCATGGTAGGATACCAAACAAGATAATTCTGTTGTTCGACCGAATTTGAAAGGTCCACACATCAATGGATAATGACTTATAGGTTTAAGAAAAAGAATGATCAGTTGCATGAGTATTGAGAAATGTAGGCAATTGTCACAAAATGGTATTGATCATGGTTCAACGAAAATCATAATATGGAATGGTAGAATCACATCAATGGGTTCATAAGTTTGTGAAAGGCAACCAAAGTCAAAGGGGCTATTGAAAACAAAAATCAAGTGGATTAAGTTTGTTAAGGCAAGGAACAAAATGTAGGCCTTAACTTCATTTTGTAGAAAGAAAGGTTCTATTATGGAAAGGATACATGAACTTAACCAAAAAGAATTTCACCCTGAAAGAAAGAACTTGACACAGACATGGTGACCAAATGAAAAGTTGAACAAAAGTTCTAAGAGAAATATCCCACAGAAAACATGTCTGCGAAACGTGATCGTATTGAAGGACATAACTGCAAGCAGTCTTAGGAATGAAGCTCAATAGTAAAGGCTCACAGAGTCAAAGTATGGTCCGTATAAATAATAGGTCAAAGAAGACTACAATCAAACCAAGTGTCCAAAGTTATGAAGGCAACACCACTTTCCAAGAACTAAAAGAGAGTTATGACTCAATGGAGGAAAAGAAACAACATGCATCACTTGCAAGGGGCGAATGAAACAAGCTGTTAAATAGACAATGGCTCACGGCTATTTGAAAGGTCCTGAAAGATAACTTCTTATAATCCAAGTAAGAACTGTTGATTAGAATAGTTTGTTCCAGCTATTAAAGTCGCACCTCCTTGTTCATCTTTCGCAAGCCGAAACTGGTAACATCGCTCTAAGAACTGTGGATTCCACGCTGAGATTCTTCGTGTCATTTCCACTAATAACGATAGTTGAAAACCATATCTTCATAAAATTCTTTTCCTGTCATAATGACTATCCTCGTAGGACATGGTTATCATCCTCGTGCTCCTTAGCAGGGTATGGAGATCATCTCCATCGTGCTTCCACTTATGCAAGATTAAACTATACATATTTAAATCGCGAGTAGGATCGCTCGTCGTTGCATGAAAACATCTCTTAGCATCGGTTCTTCTTGTCTCGCACCTTGACTTAAGCGTTTGCCTAAACTCTCATATTCTCGTACGTTTCATTGCTCGGAAAAGCAATTGTTAAGTTTTCAACTTAGAACTACGATTCGCGCGGTCAACTAGGCTTATATTTTAGGTACTCTAAGTTCACAACACAATTCATCATCTCATAGATCATCATCTACTTCAATTTACGTCATTCATACCTCAAGATAAACACACCACATTTTCACATCCCATAGCAAAACGCTTTCGAACTTCACATTATATTCAAAACTTTTGAAACAATTTTCTTTACACTTTCACACTTTCCTAAAAATTTTCCACATCTCACTTTTAAAAATAAAAGTTTTGACTCAAACTAAAACGTACTTTCACATCAACTTTCATCATCCGTAAAAAAAACACTCTATAGAATAACGCATCATACTTCGCACCTCATAACATACATAACATCTCACTTCCACAGCTCGATTTTCCAAACGAAGAAAAAAAAAATTTGTCAAAACTCAATTTTTTTTTTTTGTACAATTCATAAACACAACATTTTCCATTGATCAATAAATTTTCTCAAAAGACAGAACTAACATATTTTCATTTAAAGTTCAAAGATTTTTTTTTTTCCAAAAAGTTCCAACAACTTTCCACAACATAAATATTTTTCCCACTAGAACAACTAGTCATTAATATTGCAAAACTCATAACACATTTGCATTCCAAACAAAACACTCATGCACTTCACATATATGTTTAAAACAACATTTTTAGATTACTCATCTTTTCAATTCATGCTCATATTCCACATGTTCACACTATCACAATATTGTTTTCACCCATAATACACGCGTTTAAATTATCATGCTCACATTCAACATATGTATGTCATCATATCATTTATTCTCGAATTTCAACATGAAAATAACATCACATCATCACGTAATTACATGCTCATGCATTCTTTTGCCCAAAACATCCTCATCATATCGTGAATTCACATGCATAAACTTTTCAAACGTCATATCATATCATCATCCATTTTCATGCATCCATCTTCCATACTTTCAACAATTTAAACATACCTCACTTTCATCGGTTGAGCGTGATGCTTTGGATGTTGAGCCTTCGTGACACTTCTAGTCAAATAAGGGTTCACTAACTTAGACTTAAAGTGATAGAAGACTCTCGGACCAGAGCGAAAGAACAAAGCTCTGATACCACTCTGTCACGACCGCCCATACAAGGGTACCACAACGCGGCGATCGTGACCGACATGCATGGATAACAATTTAAAAAGAACATCTTGATTAACTTAAAGGAAGAAAACAACTTAGTTTAAAGAGTTTAAAGTTAAATTTTTTTTTTGAAAAGACATAAGGTAAAATACTTTTAAAAATGACAACGGGAAAAAAATTAGACTTAAGAAATACAACAACTAAAACTAAAGTTGAACAAATACTTAACTTAAATCTCGAAGAATAAAATTTTCAAAAGACAACGTAAACACTAGTTTAAAACTCATCACCACCATACATGTTCAAACACAAAACATAAAGGAAAGATTAAGTCTTGAGCCATAGTTCAAGTTATAGCAGCGGAAAATACGGTTTAAAGAGGGTCAAGGACGACGCCTATGTATGACGACACAACGCATCCTAAGTACTTAAGCCGGCTCAACATCCACCGCAACATCCCGCTCAACCTGCACATAAGAAAATAATATACAGGGCTGAGTACTTGTTGTACTCAATGGGCTCATGCCGAAAATATTTAAATAATAGTTATGTCATCCATACCAGTGATCTCGAGTTTTATGTTGTAAGAAAATATCACGAGAAACACAAAAATATTCAAGTCTGGCCAGACAATTTATCTCCCCACTTTTCACATCAATCCATCAATCACATCACAGTGCGACGATAGTGTGGCCACAGTATTCGCCCATGAGACCGGCAGACTTGCAAGGACGGCTCGCGATTCCACCAGTATACACAGCCCGATAGGGTTTACGGCCCTACTCTGACCCGAATTCGTTTCACAACACAGCCATATAGCCTAACGGAGTAAACTCATACGAACTAGGCATCGGGCACACAATCTCATAACAAAAACAACATGGCATGACATAACAGTTAAACCACCCTTATATCTCCACATAATATTTTTCGGAAAAGTAAAGAGGTTTGAAAAGGAAGCCCACCTCGTTCGCTTAGCAATTCACAACCCAACTTAGCAACTCTCGATCCTCGAGCTCACGAATACACAACACCGTTGTCAACGACAACATAAGTCAGCCTCACACTTCAACATATTACTATGCATGTCCTATCGTCTCTCTCTCATCGTCTTTCTCAATCCCCCAACCCAACATACGTCAAAAAGGTGTAAAGACACACGTATCGCATTAAAACTTATCACAAGTGCTTACACCATTTAGACACGTTCCTTGGACATACATGCATCATACAATACTTTTAAACTTGAAAATAAGAGTTATTTTAACAAGGCAGAAAACTGGCAGAACTGCGCGACCGTTTTGTAAAAATTACTATAAATTCACCCGACCTCAAAAGAAGCTAAATTTTGGTCACAATACAGAAGACACATTCAAGTTCATACATGAAAATTTTCACACCGAAATCACGTCATTTATTCAGTCATATCACATATTAAACTCTCTGGTCGTAACATACAATTTCCGACAGTATTGCGCAGTTCATTTGAAAAATTCACCATAAATTCATCCGATGCCCAAAAAGGCTGAATATTTAACACGACTCAGAAGACACTTCAACTTTTCATATAGTTCAAGAATCACATCAATCGGAGGTCATTTGGTCAGTCAAACAGAAAACGAAACATTCATGGCGAGAACTCACGTTTCTGGCAGATTTGCGCAGTCAACTTCAAAAATTTATTAAAAAATTCATTTTTCGATAAAACAGGCTGAAATTCACACGAGACACAGAAAACACCTTGAAGTTTACTCAGTAAATATTTCATAGCAAAATTCGTTCGTTTGATGGGTCAAATACAGATCATAAGTCACTGGTCGTGCATCACAGATTTCTGGTTCAAGTTCGAAAATAGGGTTTTTAAACTTCCACAACACAACCTCCGATTTTTCATACTCGAAAACACATAATCATGCTTACACGTTCCTCATACACATATTTTCATACAAACTCATATTATTCACCCAATAAATCGACCCAACTCACAAGATTTCAAACAACAACGCAAAAACAACAAGTTCTTACGAAGCACACTTTCCCTCCCGTTAAAACTTGCGATCTATCGAACCTACACCCTCTACATGCATGTAGGACTCAAGAACATGGTCAAAACGGATAGGATGATAAGAAGTGAGCAATATACCTTCTTTGACACAAAATGAATCGGTAGAAACGATGGATGAAGCGATTCGTCGGAGACTTTTGAAAATAACTTCAACGGATTGCAAGAACACGAGTTGGATGGAGGATTTTTGGAGATGGGAGAGTGGGGGAGATGGAAAAAAAACGTGTGGGGGAGGGAGAGAAGAGAGGGGATGATTTTTTTTAGGTGAATGGGGGCTAGGGTTTGATTATTTGCTATTTATTTGTTAGGTTTAAAATCCCACACATAAGGAATTAATTAAATTGGGGGAGATATATAAAAAAAATAAAATTCCCACAATTAAAATAAAAAGTAGGCGTGTGGTTTGAAGGTGGGGAAGTCAAAATTTTGCTGATTTAATTACAAGGAAATATAGCAATATTTACTTGGAGAGAATATTCATAAATTAGGAAATAAAGGTGAATATTCCATAAACAAGGGAACAAAAATAAATTAAATCTCCAAGTAGGAAATAATAGTGTAGTGGACGAAAATTTGAGGGGGAAAGCACAAGGAAATTATTTAAATCCCCAATTAAATAGAATGGGATTTAAATTTGGTAATTTTTTATGGAAAAGGCTCCCATAAAATAGGTAACAATTATTTAAATTCCCACAAGGAAAAATATAAGCATAGGGGCGTGTGATATGGAGGAGAATAGAAGGAAAATATTCACACCCCCAATTAATTAGACATAGGAATTTATTTGAATAAAAAAAAAAGGATTCCACAAAATAGGAAACAAATAAAATATTCTCCAAAATTTATTGGAGGGGGCCGAAAAATTAGGCTCAAATAGCCAAGGCAAAAATCCCAACTCTCTATTTATTTCGGGGTGAAGAAATAAAATATAACATGATTTAATTGGATTATATTCAAAAGAAGAGAGTCAATAAAGCACCAATTAAATCAAATGAAAAATAATCCAATCTCCTATTGGAGATTTTCGAAACTCCCAAGGAGAAAAGGATGGAGTTCGAATTTCATGTAGTGTAATTTAAGGTCCATTGGTTTGGATTTAATTTGGAATACTGTCCCAAAACAATTAATTAAATTCACAAAAAGAAGTACTATTTCAATAATTAGGGAGGGCCGAATTTTTCAATGAATTGACTTGAGAAAGAATAAATGCATGATCCTATTAATTATTTCCCCTCATTGGAAAAAAAATATATAAAAACTCAAGCTCATCATTCACATTAACCACGACAATTTATTTCACGCAACTCACTTAATCACATAGAAACAAAAGTTTCATAAATTCCAATAACGTATTAAAAGAGTCACAAAAGTTTGGGATGTTACATTTTGCAAGTAGGACCACTGAAGATGCCAACCACCACCTTACCAAGTTTGTGGACATTGCGAATACTCTGAAGTTGAATGGTGTCGACGACGCTGCCATTAGGGTAAGACTCTTCCCATTCTCTTTGATTGATTCTTCAAAAGAGTGGTTTGAGTGTTTACCTGTAGAGCAAGTCTCCATATGGAAAGACATAGTGGCGGCCTTTCTCGACAAATACTCTCCTCCGGGAACCATTATAAAGCTCAAGAGTGAGATATTCCAATTTATGCAAAGCCATGACGAGCCACTTTATGAGGCAGTTGCACGCTTCAAAGGCCTCCTCTGCAAATGCCCCAACCACGGTTTCTCCGTGGACCATCAGGTAGGCATCCTTTACAACGGTTTTATTGAAAATATTTGTGCTATGTTGGATTCAGGGGCGAATTGGGGGGTTTCTAAGGAAGAGTGGACCGGAGGCCATGGTAGTCATAGAGTAATTCGCCACCAATAGTAGGGGGTGGTCAAAGGAGAGGCATAACTTAGAGCCATGGAAAAGGTCGAAGAGAGTTCCATTGATAAGGAATTGGCTGAGCTTAGAGTCAGTGTGGACCAAATGGACACGTCAAGAAGAGAGGATCCGGTTCCACCAACCTCCGTCATTGAGGTCACCAAACCCGACACTCCTCCTACTCCGATTGAAGGAGGCGGTCTCAATAGGCCATATAACAAAAATTATCGCCCTAGTCAGGGGGCGGTAATTTCAATAATTATAATGGAAATCGTCCTCATCCTAACCTTTCATAGTCTAACAACAACTTTTTGCAACCCCCTGCAAGGTTTGATGTGAGCAATGGTGGAGTAGTTGAGCCGATCAAAAAGGAGGAGAAATACGATCAGGGGATCATGAAGATTTTGGATGTGCTAGTGCAAGATAGGAAGATCAATGACACCAAGATTGGAGTCGTTGAAGCAAGGTTGAACAACCTCGAGGCAGGGATAAACACCATTGCCTCCGCCATCACGAACATCAAAATTCAAATGGACCAAGTCCAACAAATGATGGAGGAGGATAAGGCCAAGGCAGCAGTACGGGTTGCAGATATCAACAAGAAGTGGGTTGCAAAACAGAAAAAAGATGAAGCTAGCACCTCCGAAAAGAAATCTGGGGACTGTGCAACTCCCGGCGGACCGCTTCACACTCCGCAGCGGGCATCTGCCCGAGAGGCAGAAGCACCCAAATCCAAGCAACTTGTGCAGCACAATGGGATTGTGCTCTCTTTTCAGCCAAATAGGAAGTTTAAGCTTGAAGAACAATTCAGGCACTTCTTAAATAAGTTTTGCAAGGTACATACTAACATTCCTCTCGTTGAATCGTTGTAGGAAATTCCTAGGTACGCTAAGCTACTAAGAGAGGCAGTGATGAAGAAGAAAAAACTCATAAAGGCCGACCTCAAGTTACCTCTCAACTGCAGCGAGATCATATAAAAGGAGGGGGTTGTGAAGTAAAGAGATCCCAGCCAATTCATCATTTGATGTTCCATTGGGAAAGGCAAGGTGGACAAAGCCCTTTTCGATTTGGGAGCAAGTGTGAACATCATGCCACTGAAGTACTTTGAGAAGCTAAACATCGGACCACTCAAAATATCATGTAATCATAAGGTTGGCAGATAACTCCGCGATCAAAACCGTGGTAATAATCGAAGATGTGTTGGTAAAGGTTGATGACTTTATTTTCCCTACCGACTTCATTACACTTGATATGAAAGTAGATAAACAAATACCTCTAATCTTGGGCAGAAATTTTCTAGCCACTTGAAAAGCTCTTATTGATGTAGGTAAAGGCGAGATCACGATAAATGACAATTACAGTAGATCCACCTACCAAATCGAGAGTGCAATGCTTAAATATGAAGAAGCGCAACAAGTGAAAATGGAGCAAGAATGCAGGGTGGTGATGAGGACTGACAAGTCAAAGCCTTATAGGCCATTAGAAGGGGAAGAAAAAGAGCAAGCCTCAACCTCCCAAAAAGAGCAAGCCTAAACTTGCTAAGACACCTTTGTAAGAAAGAACAGAGAGGAAGAAAAAGCTTCTACATCTAGTCGACTCCTATAGCAAGAGAGTCGTTGATCCACCTGTTAGAGTTTGTATACTAGATACCACCTTTCGAGTGATTGAATACTATAAAAACTCTTATTTTATTTTCCAAGGAATAAAACAGATTATCTTTGTCGTAATGTTGTTATAGTTTACATTTAATTGTTGTTTTATTACATATTTAAAAGTATAAGAATCTTAACAAAGTCTAAGTCTTGGTTTAAATAGATCGGTTGTGGGCGTCATCCACTTTAAGGTAACATGGTTAGTTCTGAACATAGAAAAAATAGAATTTCACAACCTAGATAGACTTAGACTACCTATTGTGAAAGGTTGCAATGTTAGCCCGCATATTTCTAAGCCTTACTGAAATAAGATGACATTAGTGTGGTACATCACTGAACGGATCTAACAGCGAGACATGTCTTTATGCTATCTACTGAAATACGAGGTCTTGATAAATATTTTTAATCAATATATGTTAGCATTGAGCATATGGTATTGATTATGCACTACTTTGACTTATCAAATGGTGCGGGTTTTTCGCAACCCAATAATCCTAATATATTGGGTAGTGGTGTTTAATATCTAGGGTGCTAGGATTGCTATTATTCTGAAACGTGCGCGAGGTGGGCCTAGTTTGATAATGTCCACAAGAGGAGCACGAAACAAGGTTTTATTATTCGAAACCTAACTAGTTGGAGTTTAACTACTCTATGAATAATAAATAACCATTTCATGCTAACTCCACTCTTAGAATTAATAAGATGTTTATTAATTAAGTCCATAGCATACTTCAATTAATTAATGGATATTTAAATCTTAAGCGAGGGAAATAAAAGATAAAACGGAAACCCGGATTACTTGTAATTTCGAATTTGGATGAGCAAGTCAATATTACTTCTGTAGTGGCTGCTCATAATATTCCAATATAAGCTTATATTAAATTTTGAGTTCAATTTAATTAGTAAAAAGCTAATTGGGGAGGCCATATCGAAATTCTTCCATAGATCTCTGTCTGGGCCCAAAAGGAACTTAATATAAATAGGAGGATAAATGAGACATAAAATACACACACACACATTTTTTAACTCAAAAATTTTGTCCACTCCTTCATAGAGTAGGGGACGATTTTTTCTCCTTCAGCTCTCTTCCATGAGATTGTTTTTCTGTCTCTTTTATTTGAGTACTAGTATCCCGGTGAGATCAGCCCACCCCGATATCGGAATACAGTTCGAAAACCAGCCAGAAGATCAGTGGTCTAGTACTCGACATCTTCACTAGGAAAAGTAGCGATCTTCGATTCTTTGGAGTATCATCAAGGTATTATTCCTACTCCGTAGAAAAGCATGTTTTAGGTTTGATGTATTCTAAAGCATGTTTTTAATTCAAGTTATGAGCATGATACATGTGATAATTACGCAAATAGAATTTGTCTAATAGTCTGCTTAATAATATTTATCTGATTTATTTGTATGCGCTTCCGCTACCAACCCCTTCAATTGGTATCACAACCAGTCTTTGGCTCTGATTATTTGGATTTAAATTTCGTGAAATTCATGTATGCATGAGTTATTTGATTTCGAAGCATGTTCTTGTATTTAGTTGTTATTATTTAATGCATGATAAACTCAAGAACTATTGAATCGAAGAACTTGAATTGTTCGAACTACGAGACGTGCTATCCGTCAGTGCTCGTATCAAGATGGATCGTGCTACGTGTATTCGAAGAAGGGACGTCAAAGTAGTGGGAGCAAGAGAGGTGATCAAGTGGCGACGCACGAACGCGCTAGGGCTCGTGCACGCCGCAGGCATGACCACGAAATCCTAGCGGCTCCAGAAACTGCGTGCAATGGTCGCAGCTGGAGGAGATGCGACTGCTTGTCCGAGAGTAGCACGAGGACACCACCGGAAGTTCGTAACCCTAAGCGGAAGATCGAATCGGGGCTCCAGCAGCTGGCCGATAGCGACGCACCTCAACGCATGGCGTCGGCTGTAGCAGTGGGAGGAGTCGGAGTCAGGGCCGAGAGCAGTGGCGCCTGTGCGTAAGCTGCTGGTCGGGATTTCTAGCACCGAGACTCGACGCCTGGTGAGGCGACTGGCCGAGAATCAGGCACGCAGCACCGAGAGCCTTGTGAGTATTAGATTCGGGCGATGAACTCACCAGTGTTCTTCGTCATCCATCGTTCAAACCTCGAAAGATGAGATATCGATGAAGGGATTATTTCTAAGATTATTAATTCATGTAATTAAAAGCAATCATTAAAATATTATTATTTAATGTTGAAATATATTTTGGGGAAGATTTCCCTAGATTTTAGGTATATTTTATTTATTCCTAGATGATAGGAACCAAAATATTTTAATAGCTTCCAAAATATTATATATCTAGTATCCTAATAAGGATAGATATATAGTACATTAAATAATATAAGTATTCTCTTCCTAATCTTGAACAAGGAATTAATTTAAATTTAATTTTTCATATTTGTCCAAGATATAAATAATTTAATTTATTTTAGATACATCTTATAGAAGATATGAATGAGAATTAAATTTTAGCATTTTTAATATAACTTCCTTAATTAAGGTGCTCTCTCCACCCAGCTAGGAAGCAGATAGCAATATGGAGTGGACGGCTTGATGCTCTAATCCCTAGTGTATACCTTCCATGATTTGATATTTGTACACTTAAAATAAAGGGTATTTTTGAATTCTCTCTCATCTGTCCTACTCCTTGCACTGCCTACTTCTTCTGATAATTCTACTTGTTTAATTAGGCGGCTTTTCGACCTTTTTACTCCATTTCTACTTGATCTGCATCTTCTCGGTTAGTTTGAACAATCTACTTGATTTAGCAGCAACCTGCACACTTTTAACTCAAAGTTTGCGCATTATCTCCCCCCAAAAGCACGTGAAGCCTTATCTGTTTGCTCATCATGACATTCGAAGTTATTTTGTTGGGTAGAAAAAAGGATATGGTTTGACACAGTATTTGTTTCATGAGTGGGTGTTTGGACCGTACCGACTCGAGAAAAATAATCTGTTGTGTGGTTTTACAACTTTGCAATAGAGGAATCCCGTTTAAAGACCATAATGCGCTCATAATAGTACAGAGCTAGTGAGGAGTAATGTATGCTCTTAGAAGTGAATTAATTTAATTGAAATGGAGGGTGAATGGGTAAATTGACCTACTTAACTGGGACCAAGTTTCGACGCAAGAAAATAAACGGGGCCTCCTAGGGCCTTTGCATGACTTTTTGCCTGGGCCTGGTGCCTTTCATAGGGCCCTTAACCTAAATGCAGACCAACCATTAGATATGTCCAGATAAAGGGTCCTTAACTTGGCATCTTAGCAAAACCAAACATAACATGACTACTATTATGAACAATATTTAAATATAATTACAATTGTATTGTATTTAATTATTATTAATATTTAAATTATTAATCACATTGTATTAAATAATAATAATTAATATTATTATTTTATTAATATATGTTTTAATTATGAATCATATAGTATTACATAATAATAATATTATTATTATTAATGCTAATTTCTATTCCGATTTTTCCTTTTTCCACTTTTTTTTGTTACTGATCAACTTCATTTCTAATTCCCCTTTTATAGAGTAAGTTTTCTAAGCTCTAAAATAGGGAAATTAATTTGGGATGTCATAAACTGATTAAGTTATTTTTGGTAAATTATTGAAGATAAGTTAGGCCTGCCTAAGTACTTGATTGGTCCCGTATACGCTCTTCATTATTGCATTTGCATACAAATATTTACGTTAAGAAATAGGGTTATTGGCATATCATTATTGCATATTTGTATGGGTTATTAAAGATAAGTTAAGGGTGCTTAAATACTTTGTACAGTATACAATTTGTGATTAAATAATAAAATAGATTGGTGATTATAATGATAAGGCTTAATTTTTGACATGTTTATTGCGTGATGTCTGATTTTGAATAGCACAACCGGAAAATTAATGTAATGCATGCAAATCTAAATACAATAATATAAATAAAACTAGGATTAGAAATTAGAATAAAGCGCAAATAATGCATCAATATGTTCAGTCATATTATTTATTACTACTAGAGAATAGATATGCACGGGTTCAAATTGAAGACATTTCTAGATTTCAACTTCTTATCATTTACATTACATAACTAATATAGTCATGGGTATGTCTATTCTATCTAATAGGTAATCATAGTGCTTGGTATGCAGTAAAGTTAAACCTAACTTCGAATTGAAGATATTCTGAGATTTCAAGTTCTTATAATTTATTACATGACTAATATAGTAATAGTGATGTCCACTCTTTCGAATTGGTAAGCACAGTGTTTGGTATGTGGTGTCAAACATTAATGACAATTTTGACTTCCCAAAATTATTCATATTCAGCTACGAACGTCAGCATTTCAAACAGTCCCATTAGCTGTAATGCAACCAGCCCCAACTTTTCAGCATTTAAATAATTGAATTTTAATTGAAAAATTGAGAAATAAATACTAACGGTAAAATGTAATACTCCCTCCGTCCACCAATATTCATCCCATATTGCTACTTTTGTATGTCACCGATAAATGTCTCATTTGTTTTTTTATTACTTTTGGTAGTAGATCTCATATTCCAATTACTTTATTTCACTCATATTTTATTATAAAACTAATACTCTTTCGGTCCCATTAAATATGAAATAATTGGAAATCGGCACGGGATTTTTTTTATTGTTGTTTTGTGAATTAATGAATAGAGACTAAAGGAGATGAAAAAGTTGAGATAAAGTTGTTCCATTTTAGAGGTCATTAGTATGTTATTAGCTAGCAAACAAGTGAGTAGAAGTAGAAGACAAAACTACCTTCCTACAAAGACCAAAACCTACCCAAAATGGGCAAGGATGAGGGACCGTGCCTCTCACTTTTTCCCAGCCTGAATAAAGGCTGCAATGAGACAATCGGACTGCTTTCCAGATTGTGCACCTGCCACAAGAGACGGATCCATATATGAACAAGGTACTAAGCACTTAGAGCATCCACAATGGCGCCTAGCCAAGCGCCGGCACTAGGCGGTCGCTAGGCGAACCATTGCAGGAGCCGAAAACCGCCGAGCGGTTATTCGGAAATGAATTTCGCCTAGCGCTAGGCGGTCAAAAACCGCTGGGCTATGCGCTGGGCGATCCGCTCGGCGCCATTGCAGCGCCCGGATCGCCCAGCGCATAGCCCAGCGGTTTTTTTTTTTCTTTTTCGAAACACTATATATACGCGATTTGCACTTCATTTTCATTCGCACCACTTGTATTAACGAGTACTCTCTCTATCTTAATTTCTGTACAAGATCAACACCGAGAAATGAGTAACGCGGGTGGTAGTAGTGGAGGTAGTGGGGGGACGCTGAGGAGTACGAACGTCAAATGGCCGAAGCGCTTGAGGCATATACCAACCGCGGGATAGACCAATGGATGCAAAGCGCCTTGCAGCCGGCGGTACCTCGGTGATCACGTAGTTGCACATCAGCGCCTATATGAAGACTACTTCGCAGAGGAGCCGCGGTTCAACGCCAACCTTTTCAGGCGACGTTTTAGGATGAGCAGAGCCCTGTTTATGCGTATTGTTAACGCCTTGGAGCAGCGATATATGTATTTCCGCTTCAGGCACGATGCGGCTGGCAGACCTGGCCACACACCTATTCAAAAGTGCACTACGGCAATCCGACAGTTGGCCTACGGAGGCGCGGCAGACATGTTGGACGAGTACCTCCACATCGGTGAGACGACTTCCCTGGAATGTATGAAGTATTTCTGTGAGGGCGTGATTGAAATATTTAGTGATCAGTACCTTCGAAGCCCTACCCCCCAAGACTGTCAGGATCTGATGCAGATGCACGGGGAGAAGCATGGGTTCCCGGGAATGTTAGGCATCATAGATTGTATGCATTGGGAGTGGAAGAACTGTCCCACTTCCTGGAAGGGGTTCTACACGACCGGCTATAAGGGAAAGAATCCCACGATGATCCTCGAGGCCGTAGCTGATTACCGGCTGTGGATTTGGCATGCGTATTTTGGGATAGCCGGGTCGAACAACGACCTCAACGTCCTCAACTCGTCGCCCCTTTTCAACGAGCAGTGCCAAGGCGTCGGGCCGGCCATCAGTTTTGTCGCCAACGGCAACCGACATGATATAGGCTACTACTTGGCCGATGGGATATACCCTAGGTGGCCCGTGTTTGTGAAGATGATCCGATGCGCATCAGATGAGAGGAAGGCCTACTTTGCGGCACGACAGGAGTCGGCGCGCAAGGACGTGGAGCGCGCATTTGGTGTGCTCCAGTCTCGATGGGCGGCGGTTAGGGGTCCAACGCGTTTGTGGCATGTCGACTGCATTGCTGATATAATGTATGCTTGTATTATCATGCACAACATGATTGTCGAAGATGAAGGTGTACAACTGACTGATTGGGCCAACGACGATAATGAAGCCGATCCAAGCCACGGCGTCGCCGCCGCCAACGTACGAGGTGGAGTACCTCACGATGAAGAAGCCCTCTTTCAAGCACATGCCGACATGCGTCAGACGGATGCTCATATTCGACTCCAAAAGAATTTAATTGAAGAGTTGTGGGCGCGGAGGATTGCAAGACGTTAGTTTTTATTTAAATTTAAAATTGTTGCATTTTCCCATATCTGTGGCGTAAATTTAATTCCGTATTTTGTGTGATTGTTCATTATTTGTTTTATATAATTTTGAATGATGTGGCTGGGCTATTTGCTTGTTTTGATGATGTGGCAGGAGGATTTTTAGTGCTGATGATGTGGCAGGAGGAGTTTGTGGCTAGGCTATGGCTGGGCGAAAACTATTGTGGATGCCCTTAGGGCACCCGCAACGCGTGCCGCCGGCGTTCCACGTGCCGTTCCGCCGGAACGGTTTCGCCGCGGAACGCGTTGCGGCGCACCGTTTCGCTCCCATTCCGTTCCCATTCCGTTCCGCGTGCCGACGGCACGGAACGCGGCACGGCTTGTGCCGCCACGCGCTCGGGCAACGTGGCGCTCCCCGCTTCGTGCGTGCTTCCCACTCGCCGGCCCGCGAGTGGGACACGTCAGCGATGACGCAACAATTAATTTTTTTTTAAAAAAAATATATTTTTATAAATTTTTTTTTAAACGGTCATATTACCGTTTTTTTAACTTTTTTTTAATTTTTTTTATTTTTATTTTTATTTTCTTATTCTATAAATACACCTAATTTATTACATTTCACACACAACTACACATCTACTCTTCCTAAACCAACATCAATTCCTCTCCAATTTTCTATTTCAATCTCCTTCACAAAATGTCCGGCGACGGGAATTACGGCGGTGGAGCTCCGGTGGGTGGGATCTCAACGCGTTCGGCGATTGGGAGATCATGTACAACACACTAGGTGGTTCCGGGTCGTCGACGCCGGGCACCCAGGGGTCGGCGACGCCGGGTGGGTACCAACCACCCACTTTCGATGTGGATGCCTACGCTCGACCACCCGGCTCGCGGCTTTCTCAGGGTTTGTCCCAGATTCGGGAGGATATCCCCGTAGAACCCACCCAGGGAGGAAGCCGAGGCGGTGGAAGCTCTAGGGCTGCGTCTGAGGCACCCGAGGAGGAGGAGGAGGAGGAACTGGAGGATCTGGGCCGATATCCGTACAACAACGAAGAAACTAAGGCGGTGTACACCGCCTGGCTCACCGTCTCGTACGATCCCATCGTCGGGAACCAACAAGCCGCCAAGTGCTTCTGGGAAAAGGTCCGTGATGTCTACCACCAGACTAAGCCGAAAGGGGCCCGGAAGCGCAAATATACAATGCTCCGTGCTCACTTTGGCCGAGTCGACGCACAGGTCAAAAAATTTTGCGGCATCTACGCGGCCGAAGCGGCGAACTACCAAAGCGGAGCTTCGGGCGCCGACATTCTGAGGGCGGCTTTGCGCGTCTTCTACCAGGACACCGGCCTACAGTTCAAATATGTTGATATTTGGCAGCTCGTCAAGGACGAGGAAAGGTGGGCCGGCGGTGTCCGCTCGAGCTCGGGCTCAACCTCAAAGCGCACGAAGCACACGGCGAGCGGCCGCTACTCGTCTGGTGACACCGGTGAGGCCAGCGAGGGTACACCGCAGGTGTTTGGGGGTACGGGGGATCCAATGCCCGACGAATACGGGGGATCCAGCCGTGGGCGCCGTCGGCCGCAAGGGACGAAGGCGGCGAAGACGGCTAGAGCGAGGAAGGGCCGAGGCGAATCAAGCCAGTCGGCCTCGGGATCGGGCTCGCGGGGAGGCTCGGACACACTTATGGTGGCGTACATGACCGCCACAATGGCGGACACTTCCCGCTTCTCGTACGCCCAATTCACGGCCTGGTGGAACGGAGTTGTGTATATGGCATCACAACTTGGCCTTCCGACTCCCCCTCAACCTCGACCGCCTCCGGAGGATGATTCGCCGGCGGAGTAGTTTTTTTATTTTCCCACGTTTAATTGTGTGTTTTTTATTTTGTGTTTTTTATGTTTTTAGGATTTTAATTGTGTGCTTTTTTTTATTTTTTTAAGTTTAAGTTGAATTTTTTTTTAATGTTGTGTGTTTTTTAATAAAGTGTGTTTGTTTTTTATTAAAGTGTGTTTATTTAAATTGAATTGGGTTGGAAATAAAAAAAATGAAATTGAATGAATAGTAATTTAAGGAACGGTTAAGGAACGGTTAAGGAACGAAGGGTTGCAGGTTCCGTTCCTTAGTTAAGGAATGGAGTAAAAAAGTACAGTGGGGCCCTCAAATAGTGGTTTAAGGAACGGTATAGGAACGGTATAGGAACAGGGTTGTGGATGGCCTTACAAGACGCCAAATGCGGTTAAAGGAGCTGCAGGATGTAGCAGGAATGCAACAGCTAGATTAGACCCCACTAGTACACCCTCCTCTATAAAAGAACCCCTCCATGCTCATCAAACTTCCTCCCACATATCAGTGAAGTTTCAGGCTTTCAGCAGGATAGCAAGCCAGGAAGCTCGTGTAAGCTCGGCCAGATTGTACACAACCCCTCACAGCCTCATTTTCAATAGGTAACCAACACTCGCCCAAAGTGATAGATCAGATTATACACATTCATGGAAAAGAAATTAAGCACAGTATGTTAGGCCTCTAGATAGCATATAGCATACCCAGATTGTAGGGAAAAATTTAACTATCCACATAGCAGCACGATAACACGACGAGAGGAAAATAAATAAACACACAAATACACTCTCTCTCGTTTTGAACATCATGGACAGGATTAGATAAACTACTCAAGAACTTCAAACCCACATCATAAGTAAACTATAGGAGGCACCAATTATATAACTTAGCTCAGGGGTATGGACTCGTTGAGGACAGATTCTCGGCAGCTCTGACTTAGAGGGGAGCAACCCCGCCCCCTAGTGCCGTCGATAGAGCAAACGAGGCATTCTACCATTCCAAAACAACAACCCCTACAACCAAAGACTTAAGCATTAGGAATGTAAGAAGAAGAGTAATAAAGAGGTAAGGGTGCCACCATACCTGCCGAGAATGGCGAGCTCGGCCGAAAGAGGGACGGAGCTGAACAGAGGCAGAGGAACTAGCCGCCGGCGACTCCATGACGCCGACGGAGCTGTTCGGGCGAAGGCGGAGACGACGATGGACAGGAAGACGCCGAATCCCTCGAACTCAAGGCTTCTCTCTTGGGGGACTGCCGCTTTAAGGTGAAGGTAAGGGAGACGGCGACGACGGCGAGGGGCACGGCGGCAAGGTGCCGACGAGAGAAGAGAGGGGGAGATAGGCGATCTAGGGTTCGAGTCCCCTCAGTTTAGGACTTAAATCGTTTGGACGAGAGGGGAGAAACCGGAGGGAGGTAGAGAGAGGCAGTGTTTCGGAGACCATGGCGGAAGGGCGGTGGCGATTGAGCCACCCTACGGTGTCGACAAGAGAGGAAGGAGCGCCGATTTCTTCGATTAGGGTTAGGAAAATTCGAAATGGGGGAGTGAGAAGGGTAGGCCGACGGTGGTGGAAGGGAGTATACTTGATTTGGACCTCCCTGAATTGGGCCTCTCATAAGAAAAATAAAGTTCGGGCCATGTCAATTAAATCCTTTTGGGCCTCCTTTTCAAAAAAAAGAGAGATAAAGGGATTGGGCCGCTGTATTAAATCTGGGCCTTGCTTCTAAATTGTTGGACCATTTAAATTAAATCTTCCTTGGGCCACCGCCCTAAATAAATTTGGGATTTAAAAATTCCTTAAGCCACATAAGAAAGGAAAATGTTAGTCATGTCAATATAATATTCAGTAAATAATTAAATGGGACTTTTATTAGTCAAAGTAAGTATTCTAATGTAATTCAATGTTTAAATCCAAGAGGATTTAGATTTGACAATTGTCACGACCGCCATTACTAAGGATAGCGAAGACGGGAAAATTGTGACTATGGGGAAACAATAAAAGACGACATTGAACAAAACTCAATAACTTCCAAAAGAAATATTTTAGTTTATCAAAAAGTTAGGCAGCGGATTAATGTCTCAAGGTAATTGGTATCGTAAAAATAGTGTAGAGTAAAACGAAAGACTTTATCAAAACGATTCAAGAAAAGGCAGCGGAAAACAAGTATCTAGGGAGAGTCATAGGACGACGCCCATGTATGAAGACACGACACCTCCGAATTCCTTAAGGCTCGACTCAACATCCGTCGCAACATCCCACTCAACCTGCACATTTTTAAAAGAAATGCAGGGCTGAGTACTTAATGCACTCAGTGGACTCATGTCGAAAACATTTTATAAAAGTTATGCCATCCATACCACAGTGAACTCGAGATTTACATTTAGAAAGAAATATCATCGAGTATCACAAAAACAGTTTCACAGCCTGGCTAGGCAAACAATCTCCCCCACTTTCTCAACAATCCAACAATCACATCATCTTTCCACAGTGCGACGAAAGTGTGGCCACACTATTCGCCCACGAGACCGGCCGACTAGCATGGACGGCTCCCGATACCACCAGTGTACACAGCCTGATAGGGTTTGCGGCCCTACTCAGACCCGAATTCATTTCACACACAGCCATATAGCCTAACGGAGTAAACTCAGACGAACTAGACATCATGCAACAATCTCAACATCAAAACAATCATGGCATGACATAACACTTTAAACCACTCTTATAGCTCCATAATCATATTTTGAAACATAAAAGAGTTTTAGTAAAAGAAAGTCCACCTTGCTTGCTTATACAACACAATCACAAGTTTAGTGCAACCCTCGTTCTTTGTACCTACGTGCGCACAACAATCGATGTCAACACCATAACACAATCAGTTTTCCCATCAATACATTTATCGTGCATGCCCTATCGTTCCTTTCATCGTTCTCTTATACTGCCCATCCCAAACGTTCACCAACATAAACGAAACGAACGCCTTAGCATGCATCGAAGTATAACACATAACCACATCATAGGATACGTTCCTTAATCACACATGTACCAGGTAAATCATTCAAAACTTGACAACAATGATTATTTTAACAAAACAGAAATCTGGCAGAGCAGCGCAGTCGTTTTGTAAAAATCATAAAAAAATCCATCCGATATCATTTGAAGCTAAAATTTGGTCACCACATAGTATACTCATCAAAGTTCATCCAGTTAAAATTTCACACCAAAATCACATCTTTAGGTCGGTCAAATCAAAAACGAAACTCACTAGACGAGAATAAAAATTCGTGCCAAAATAAGATCGTTTGGTCGGTCAAACACTCGTCGGAACCTACTGTCCGAACAACACAGAATCCATGCTCAACATTCACAAACTAGGGTTTGTCTAACATTCATCCACATATACCTATTCATACTTTCCACACATATTCATGCTTCAAAAACGACCTCATAACCATAATCTCATATTTACACATAGCATTCACCAATGAATCATCCACAAACTCACACACACACATAAATACACGCACAAACACATGCTTTCTCATGCAAACACCTTCCCAACCGATTAATTTTTAGATCTACGATCTCTACACTCACTATATGCATGAGGGGATCAAGAAACATGGATTCAATGGTAAGAATGAGAAAGATGATTCAAGTAAACCTTTCTCTTACAAAAACAATCGGTAGGGATGACGAATGATGCGATTCTTCGATGAATCTTGAGTTTCCAACTCCAAAATGATGCAAGAACAAGGAATTGGTGAAGGATTGTGGAGAGGGTGAAGAGAGGGAGGAAATTAATTAAATCTTAAATATCCTGAACCCTAAATATCCCAAAACAATTAATTAAATCCAATAAGGAAATTATTAGTTCCAATAATTTGAAGGGGCCGAAAATTCCAAATAAAATGGCTAGAACAAAATGCATGATCCCATTTAATTAATTTCCCACATTGGAAAAATATAGTACATTATTCCACATAACTCACAACAATTAAAACTCACATCGTTAACTCAAACACATAGAAATTAAATTCCATGAATGAAATTCCAAATCGACAACCACATTAAAGAAAACAAAAGTCGCAAATTTTCGGGGTGCTACAACAATGAACCGTAGTGATTAAAGATTTATGGATTTAGAAAAAAGAAGTAAAAATGAGCAGACGCTTAGGAATGCATACACGCTAAATAAATAATTACTTACGCCTAAATTAAGTATATTATTTGTTTTAATAATTGATATAATTAATTACTATATTTTACTGCCTCCGTCCCACTCAAGATGACCACATTCTTGAGTGGCACGATATTTTAGGAAGTGTTGTAAGGTGGAATAAGTAGAGAGAAAAAAAGTAGTTTAATATTTTAATGAAGAGAGAGGAGAGATGAGGTTATTTCCAAAATTCGAAAGTGACCATCGTAATTGGGACAAAAAAGGAAATGTCGCCATCTTAAAAGGGATGGAAGGAGTAATAATTATTAATTTATTAATAATATTTTTACTTATAAAATCTGATAATAATGAAAAATTTACTTATTACTCCATCCGTTCCAATTTAAGAGTGTCATTTGATTTCGGCACGAGTTTTAAGAAATGTAATAAAAAGTTGGTGAAAAGATAGTGGAATGTGGATTTTACTTTTGTATATTAGTTTTATAATAAAATGTGAGTGGAAAAATGTTAGTGGAATGTGAGGCCTGTTGTCATTTATAGAATATTTCAACTGAGACTCCTAATGTGGGACACCCAAAAATAGTAAACTGAGATTCTTAAAGTGGGATGGATGGAGTATATTTTTAATTTAATGTTTATATGAATTTTAAAATATTGATAATTTTTCAAACATGGGAAAGCAAAGTTGTTAGAAATTGTATTTTTTGGATTTATTTTCCCAAAAATTATTTTCCATGTTAATTTTACATTTGTATCATACAAACATGGCATTAGAGATATAATATTATTTTCCCTATTGGACATACAGACTCACAACATAGATTATTCATGGTATAAGCGTTTCAAATGACACTAGGGTTAAAACGAGCATATTTTCGAATATAATCATTTTTCTCAAACCCTGCGACGTATTTTTCATCAAGAGTCGTCCATGCTTCTATTCCTCCGGATTTTGAATCCAATAAGATCGCCAAATTACATCCTTTCTCAACTTCAGAGGAATGCGGAATGAAGCTTGACATCCACACAGGTTTTCCCCCACCAAAATCAATCTCGGAAAGACCAATATTTGCCCAACTGGTCATAGCAAGAAAAGTAGCTTCTTGAGGCATCTCATTCCTCAATTCCTCCAAAAAATCATACGCACCCTCGCTCCCCAATCTTCTCACAAATTCACCATCTATCTTTGCTATCTCTTTTTTCACCTCCCTCAACAACTCCGTCAACTCCTTTTCTTTGGGGAAGCTCCACAAGCTCTTGCTATTCCATGCTAAATTACCAAAACTATCATCTGGAAATGGGGGCATCGCCTTTCTCCGCAGGTTGACCCCTTGACTCATCAAAATAGGTTTCATGTCCTTCCCGGCAGACTCTTCCGTCACAGCCTCTATGAAGCATTGTCGTATCACAGCGGTCACCACATTCACTCGCGAGACACGAAAGCTACTTGTTTGAGCCTTAAGAATGGATAGGGCAGAGGCATCGAAAACGTACCTTCTCAACACAAACTTCCTGGAGATTAAGTATTTGGAAAAATAGTTGAAAGGTAATTGATTGTTTGACAATGAGGGCTTTTGTGAAAAGGAGGATTGGGCTATACGATTCAAGGGAGGAAAACTTAACCCTAATCCCTGTGCATTGGCAGCCCAATGTTGGAGAAATGTGGAGATTGAAACCATGTCTGCAATTAGATGATGAAACTTGATACTCATGGCTATGCTGCCACAGTCAAAACAGTTCAACTGAATCACCATTATGCTATCACCCATACCTAGCAGTTTCTCCGCTGTAGGATAGAACTTGTTCATCAATTCAACGTTTGGGTTTTGCAAAAAATCGCTCATTCGGGCCTCCACTTTGGCGACGGAGAATGGAAGGCCTTGGTCATTACAATCTGCAGAGAGGGCATCTTTGATAATTCCGGCAAAGGGATAGAATGTGACCAGAGTTCGAGAAAGTGACTCCTTCAAATGTTGAATTTTGTCTTTGCTGTAATTGCCCAAGTAGTATAAAACTAAGTAGGCGTACCCATAAATCATAGTTTGATCTATCAAAGAAGTGTTGTAAACTCTAAGGTGAGGAGGTGTTGGTGAAGAGGGTTTTATTTTCTCCATTGAAATAATATTGCTAATTTCCATTCCGATTTTTCTTTTTTCCACTTATTTTGTTACTGATCAACTTCATTTCTAATTTCTATTTTATAGAGTAAGTTTTCTAAGCTCTAAAATAGGGAAATTAATTTTTCGAGATATCCTAAACTGATTAAATTATGTTTGGTAAATTATTGAATATAAGTTAGGCCTACCTAAATACTTGATTGGTCCCGTATACGCTCTTCATTATTGCATTTGCATACAAATATTTACGTAGAGGAATAGGGTCATTGGCATATCATTATTGCATATTTGTATGGGCTATTAAAGTTAAGGGTGCTTACATAAATTGAACAGGTATACAATTTTTGATAAAATAATAAAATAGATTGGTTATTATAAGGGTGTTTATTGCGTGATTTCTGATTTTGAATAGCACAACCGGACAATTAATGTTATGCATGCAAATCTAAATTCAATAATATAAATAAAACTAGGATTAGAAATTAGAATAAAGTGCAAATAATGCATCAATATGTTCAGTCATATTATTTATTACTACTAGAGAATAGATATGCACAGAGTTCAAATTGAAGACATTTGCATTACATAACTAATATAGTCATGGGGATGTCTATTCTATCTAATAGGTAATCATAGTATTTAGTATGCAGTAAAGTTAAACCTAACTTTGAATAGAAGATATTCTGAGATTTCAAGTTCTTATAATTTATTACATGACTAACATAGTAATATTAATGTCCATTCTTTCGAATTGGTAAGCATAGTGTTTGGTATGTGGTGTCCAATGTTTTAAAAACCGGACCGGCAAGCGAACCGGCTTCGGTACTGGTTCACTGGTTCAACCGGTTTACTGGTCGAACCATTGGTTGAACCGGAATACTGTTTATACATATATATATATATTTATTTAGTAGTAAATGATAAAATTTAATTAAATGTTTTGTCAATAAATATTATAGTATAATACATTTAATAGTGTTATTATAGAAACAAGTCTTTGTACTAGTATATTAGAATATTTAATGACGTTAAGTTTGAATACAATAATAAATTATAATACATAATATTAAAAATTAGTATTAAACTCTATGTATAATTATAAATTCCTATATTGTAAAATATTAGTTATTGTAAAAATATAATTAAAATATAAGAAATATATTATAATTAACAATTTCTTAAAAGAATATAAAATTAAAATGAATAATCTTAAATGAATAGAAAATTAAAATGAATTATTAGTTTCGGTGGAAAAAGAATTTCCAATTTAATGTATAAGGATAATTAATATTCATAATATTTCAAAATGACCATGTGGTGGAGTGGCAAAGAAGTTGGTATTTAGAGATGAGGTCATGTGTTCAAGTCTTAGCAACAACAAATTTTAAAAAAATATTTTGAAAAAGTAGAAAACCGGTTTCCGGTTCACGATCGGACCGGTCTGACCGGCCGGTTCCACCGATTTACGGCGATTCAATGTGCTAGTGGGTTTTAGGGGTGAACCGGACCGGACTACCTGCCGGTTCGCGGTTGAACCGGTCGAACCGGCCGGTCTGGTCCGGTTTTTAATAAGGCTTTATTTTTGACATGTTTAGGCATGCATGATTAGGCACAACCGGACAATTAATGTTAGGCATGCAAATCTAAATTCAATAATATAAATAAAAGTAGGATTAGAAATTAGAATAAAGTGCAAATACTGCATCAATATGTTCAGTCATATTATTTATTACTAATAGAAAATAGGTATGCAGAGTTCAAATGGAATACATTTACATTACATAACTAATATAGTCATAGGGATGTCTATTCTATCTAAGAGCATCCACAACGGTGGCGGCCGTCGCCACGGCCGTCCGCGCCGTTGGCACGGACGCTACCCGCCGCTGCTGCGCTCGCGCCAGATTATTTATTACTACTAGAGAATAGATATGCAGAGTTCAAATGGAAGACATTTACATTACATAACTAATATAGTCATGGGGATGTCTATTCTATCTGAGAGCATCCACAACGGTGGAGTCCGTCGCCACGGCCGTCCGCGCCACTGGCACGGACGCTATCCGCCGCCGCTGCGCTCGCGCCGCTGGCACGGCGCTGCTCGATGCATCGAGCAGCGCCGTGCCAACGAGCAGCTGACGTGGCGCGCTGGGATTCGTCAACGGCATAGCCGTTGTGTTTAAATTTTTTTTTTAATTAAAAAATCAGTTTTTAATTAAAAAAACCGATAAAAAATAAAAAAAAATTTCACTTCCCAAAAAAAATATATCCGTTTATAACCGTTTTTTTCCACTTTTTAATTTTTTTTTTCATTTTTTTACCCCAAAAATGCACACTTTCATCTATAAATACCCCCAATTTCACTCCCAAAAATTCACTTCAAACTACACAATTCTCATCTTCATTCTCTCATATCCATTTTCATCTTCAATCTCTCATATCCATTTTCATCTTCATTCTCTCAGACCCTACAACATCACTATGTCCGGCCAAGACGATAACCCTACGGGCTCCCACGGTTGGAACCCCGAATGGTTCGGTTCACAACCGTTTCCTAGTCCAGAAACGGACTATTCGACCGCTCCTCTCACCCAAGATTCGGGCGTTCCGGGTGGCTACCGGCCATACCCGGTCGACGAGCAAGGTGCCTCCGATGAGCGATACGGGTGGACACCGGAGCCTAGGCCTCCCGTCCCTTCCCAAACTCCGACTCCTCCATCTCGCGCCGGTGTCCGCACACCGTACTCACCGGCGGAGATGGATAGATTGTTCAAGGCGTACTTGGAAATCTCCGAAGATGCGGTGGTTGGCACGAACCAATCCGGCGATCACTTTTGGTGGCGCGTCTCTCGGCGGTACAATGCAAACCGGCCGTCGGGAACGATCGAGTGCAACGAGAGTATGGTGCGCAACTGCATCGGCCGAGCCAACGACGAAATTGACAAGTTCAATGGCTATTTCCTCTAGGAGTCGCGGAATTCCGGGAGCGGCCGGAGCGAGGTCGACATCATCACTGCGGCGCTGAGCACCTACCAATCCATGAACGGTAAGTCGTTCAAGTACCTAAATGTTTGGCTGGAAACGAGGACGCACCCGAAGTATCTGGGAGGCGTAACATCCTCCTCTAGCGGCTCCTCCAAACGGCCACGGTCGGCATCCCTATCCGACGCCGGCGAAGAAGTGGCTAGCCAACTCGCCGAAGCTAACTTGGGTAGCCCCGACGCCGGACCAAGCGGTTCCCGACGCCGACCGCAAGGAAGGAAGAAGGCGGCGGCCGAACGCCGTCGCGCCGCGACTCCATCTGCCCCCGCCCCCGAACCCGCACCATATGTTCTACCTCCACCCCCGAACAACTCGTTGTGGGCCCTTTTGGCCCAACTCAATATGGCTGATAGGTCAACTATGACCCCCACGCAACTTCAAACGTACGAGGACATGATATTGGGTCTCAAAAAACAATTGGGGTTGGTGCCGCCGGATGCGTAGTCTTCCTGGGGTAATATTAGCCAATAATCATGTAATTTTTAATTTTTATGAGTTTAATTATGTAATTTTTAAATTTTAGTATTTTAATTATGTAATTTTTTATTTTTATGATTTTAATTATGTAATTTTTAATTTTTAGGATTTTAATTATGTCTTTTTTATTTTATTTGTAATTTGTAATATTTATTGTGGTTTTTTAATGAATTTTAGTATTATGGAAATGTTTTTGTGTAATTTAATTTTAAATTAATTGTGCTCGTCCTTGTGGAAGAGCACAGCTGTGGGTGTTGTGCTATTGCCAGAGAGCAGGCAGAAAAGGTGGGGTCGGGCCCACAATCGTGCCGCTAGCAAGAGCACGGTTGTGGATACTCTAATAGGTAATCATAGTATTTGGTATGCAGTAAAGTTAAACCTAACTTTGAATAGAAGATATTCTGAGATTTCAAGTTCTTATAATTTATTACATGACTAACATAGTAATAGTAATGTCCATTCTTTCGAATTGGTAAGCATAGTGTTTCGTATGTGGTGTCAAACATTAATGACAATTTTGACTTCCCAAAATTATTCATATTCAGCTACGAACTCTTTTGTAAGCGTCACGTCAGCATTTCAAATAACAGATGTGTTCGTGTATGTCCTATAGATTTACCCGTTGTAGATTGGAAATTGCAAACAGATATTCGAAAGAAACGATTACTTAATTACAGTATTGATTTTGGAATTTGTATATTTTGTGGTAATTGTGTTGAGTGTTGTCCAACAAATTGTTTATCAATGTCCAAAGAATATGAGCTTTCTACTTATAATTGTCATGAATTGAATTATAATCAAATTGCTTTAGGTCAGTTACCGGTATCAATAATTGAAGATTACACAATTCGCACAACTTCTTCGAATTTACCTCAACTCAACAATGTATAAAACTCTCAATTCACAAAACATTTACAAATTCAAAAAAAAAAGCTTTTGCCATTTTTTGGAGTTAAAGGAATGAGGTTTTTACTTGGTCAATACAAAAGAAAGATTCGTTGGTGAGGGTCGCGGCTTGATTTTCATTTAAAACGAGTTTCTATTCGAATAATATAAAATATAAAGATAAAGTTTTAACCTTTGCTTTCGAAACTCAAAAAAAGGAGTCCTATATTTACATCAATCCAAATCATCCCCATTCATTGAAATTTAATTCAATTTAGAAGTATGTTAAAATAAAAAAAAAGGATAACTTCTTTTTTCCTGGTCAGGTCAACAAAGACATGAAATATTTCGATTTTTTTTATAAAATCAAATGGATTTACCCGGACCAATACATGATTTTCTTTTAGTCTTTCTAGGATAAGGTATTATATTAGGAAGTCTGGCAGTAGTATTACTTCCGAATCCAATTTATTCGGCCTTTTCCTTGGGATTGGTTCTGTTTTGTATATCCTTATTCTATATTCTATCGAACTCATATTTTGCAGTTGCTGCGCAGCTCCTTATTTATGTAGGAGCTATAAATGTTTTGATAATTTTTGATGTGATGTTTATGAATAGTTCAGAATATTACAAAGATTTTCATCTTTGGACCGTAGGAGATGGGGTTAATTCAATGATTTGTACAAGTCTTTTTATTTCACTAATTACTACTATTCCAGATACGGCCTGGTATGGCATCAGCTGGACTACAAAATCAAATCATATTTTAGGACAAGATTTGATAAGTAATAGCCAATAAATTGGAATTCATTTAGCAACCGATTTTTTTCTTCCATTTGAACCCATTTCAATAATCCTTTTAGTAGCTTTAATAGGTGTTATTTCGATAGCTCGTCAATAAGAAATCAACAAGTAATTCAAATAGAATTAACTAACACAAAAGTTAGAATTCGTTAATTTAATTTGAATTACTTTTTTTTAAATCGAATAGAAAGGCTTTCGTTTTATATCGATCTATTACTAATCTATTTCCCTGTTTCATATTTGTCAAAATCGAATCTATTCAATTATTGTTCAGATTAAAACAAATCAAAATTGATAAGGAGTTGATTAATGATGCTCGAGCATATACTTGTTTTGAGTGCCTATTTATTTTCTGTTGGTATCTATGGATTGATCACAAGTCGAAATATGGTTTGAGCCCTTATGTGCCTTGAACTTCTATTAAACTCAGTTAATATAAATTTTGAAAAATTTTCTGATATTTTTGATAATCGTCAATTAAGAGGAGACATTTTTTCCATTTTTGTTATAACTATTGCAGCCGCTGAAGCAGCTATTGGACCGGCTATTGTTTCATCAATTTATCGTAACAAAAAATCAACTCGTATTCACCAATCAAACTTATTGAATAAATAGTATTCATTATATCAGTGGAAATTTGAATATTTAGAAATAAGTTCAAATTAATAAGTTTGAGACGGGTAAGGTATGATCGTGGTTGCAAAAACACAAGAAATCAAAGTATTTTGGTCCTTTTTCATAAAGAAATTCGGAAGTAAATTGATTATGATCACTCATTGATTCGTCCGGTATCTAACTTAGAGGATTCATTTATAAGTTAGTTTTCTAGATCGAAAATTTATGACGTTCAAAATGTATAGATCCAATGTCACATTCAGTAAAGATTTATGATACATGTATAGGATGTACCCAATGTGTCCGGGCGTGCCCCACCGATGTATTAGAAATGATACCTTGGGATGGATGTAATGATAAATAAATTGCTTCTGCCCCAAGGACCGAAGACTGCTTTGGTTGTAAGAGGTGTGAATCAATGTGTCCAACGGATTTTTTGAGTGCCCGTGTTTATTTATGGCATGAAACAACTCGGAGTATGGGTCTAGCTTATTAATACATTCCATAAAACTCTACTTGAATCCATTTTTCCTTTTTTTACCGACAAAATCTGTGCTCAAAATAAAATTCAATTGAGCACGGATTTTTCTGGCCCAAGTGTATCTTGTCTTTACCATGAACCATTTTCCTTGTTTAACAATAATTGCGGTTTTGCCAATATTTGCAGGTTGCTTAATTTTTTTTCTTCCACATAGGGGAAATAGAGTAATCCGGTGGTATACTATATGTATATGCATCTTAGAGCTTCTTCTAACGACTTATGCATTTTGCTATCATTTTCAATCAGACGACCCATTAATCCAACTAACGGAGGATTATAAATGGATCCTTTTTTTGGATTTTCATTGGAGATTAGGAATAGATGGACTCTCTATAGGACTCATTTTACTAACGGGGTTCATCACTACTTTAGCTACTTTAGCGGCTTGGCCGGTTACTCGAGATTCTCAATTATTTCATTTCATGATGTTAGCAATGTACAGTGGACAAATAAGATTATTTTCTTCTCGAGATCTTTTACTTTTTTTTCTCATGTGGGAGTTAGAATTAATTCCCGTTTATCTACTTGTATCCATGTGGGCAGCGGCGGATGGAGGTGGGGTCGAGTGGGGTCGGCCGACCCCACCGCCATCCCTGTTGAACTGCCGGAATACTCCTCCCAACGACCCCCGACCCAACAGCGTTCGAAACTCTGCCCCATGATTCATCTTCAAGTTGCGGGCAGCTTTTGCACCTCCATTGTTATTTCCTCTACTACTAAATCTTTTATGCGCGAGCTTAGGTTTAGGCCTTTTCATTTATTTTAATTAAAACATGCAGGGAATACTTTCTTCATAAATAATTTATCTCTATTATAATGGTTAATACTTTCTTTACCAAATTACAACAAAGATTGCTCGGTATCTAAATTAATTTTAATTCAAATTAAGGGTTTGAGGCGTAGAGCATAGGCTGTGCAAAAAAAGATTCGGTGCATTATATTATAGGAGTATAGTTTATTGAACATCTTGTAGTCATGTTTTATCAATTAATTTATTTTATTATCATAGTAACCGATAAATTTTAACCTAATTTTAATAGATATTCCCTCCTTCCGATAAAAATATGAATATTTGGAATTAAACGGAAATTAATGTACAATTGTTAAAATAAGAGAGAAATGGAAAGAAAAAGTAATTATAGTATTGTTAGTGGAGAATGTGGCTCATCTACTAGAAAAGGAAGTTACCAAATACTATAAAAGGAGATAATTTTATGTGACATTCCAAAATGAAAATGTATTTATTTTTATGGGACGGATGGAGTAATACCTATCTTTTACTTTTAATTATTGATTTTAGTTTCCTTCTATTTTAGATTAATAGATACTTCATTCCTCCCACAATAAAAGTCATATTTTGTCATTTCGGTCCGTCCTACAATAAGAGTCACATTTAACTTTTATCATAAATGGTAAATAGGTCTCACATTCCACTGACTCACTTCACTCACATTTTATTATAAAAAATCAATATAAAAAGTGGGCCTCATGTTCCACTCACTTTTTCTACCCATTATTCTTTACATTTCTTAAAACTCATGTCTACATCAAATGTGACTCATATTATAGGACTAATAGAGTATTCATTTTTGAAAAAATCTCTGAGTTTCCATCAACTCTTCTAATGCTAATGGCGAACAAAAACAACAGCAACTAGAAGATATTTTCGCAACTAATTTTGACAGTTTCATAATATCGTAGAAGTACATATAAAATAGAGATATTTCATTTATAATGTATCTTTATAAGTATATATTAGTATATTCTATTATTTCTTTCGACCCCACGACATTTTATTCCTGGATCCGCCATTGCATGTGGGGAGGAAAAAAACGTCTGTATTCGGCTACAAAATTTATTTTGTACACGGCAGGGGGTTCTATTTTTCTTTTAATGGGAGTTCTGGGCGTCGGCTTATATAGTTCTACTGAACCAACATTAAATTTGGAAATATTGGCTAATCAGTCCTATCTGGTGGCCTTGGAAATATTCTTTTATATTGGATTTTTTCTTGCTTTTGCTGTCAAATTACCAATCATACCCCTACATACATGGTTACCAGATACCCACGGAGAAGCGCATTATAGTACTTGTATGCTTCTAGCCGGAATCTTATTAAAAATGGGAGCGTATGGATTAGTTCGGATCAATATGGAATTATTTCCTCATGCTCATTCGCTATTTTCTCCTTGGTTGATAATAGTGGGCGCAATGCAAATAATCTATGCAGCTTCAACATCTCTGGGTCAACGGAATTTAAAAAAAAGAATAGCCTATTCCTCTGTATCTCATATGGGTTTTATAATTATAGGAATTGGTTCTATTACGGATATCGGGCTCAACGGAGCCCTTTTACAAATAATCTCTCATGGATTTATCGGTGCTGCACTTTTTTTCTTGTCCGGAACAACTTATGATAGAATACGCCTTCTTTATCTTGATGAAATGGGTGGAATAGCTATCCCAATGCCAAAAATGTTCACGATGTTCAGTAGTTTTTCGATGGCCTCCCTCGCATTACCAGGTATGAGTGGTTTTGTTGCCGAATTACTAGTCTTTTTTTGATTAGTTACTAGTCCAAAATTTCTTTTAATGACAAAAATCGTAATTACTTTTGTAATGGCAATTGGAATGATATTAACCCCTATTTATTTATTATCTATGTTACGCCAGATGTTCTATGGATACAAGATATTTAACGGCCCAAACTCTTATTTTTTTGATTCTGGGCCGCGAGAATTTTTTCTTTCAATCTCTATTTTTTTACCCGTACTCGGTATTGGTATATACCCAGATTTCGTTCTTTCACTATCAGTTGAAAAGGTTGAAGTTATCCTATCTAATTCTTTTTATAGATCGTTTTTTTATTGATAAAAAAATGAAAAAAAAAAACGATCTTATTGTTTACAAAAAGGTTCGTTGTACAATGAAAAAAGAAAAAAAGAAGGCTTTTTCTTATCTTGGGTTAAGTAAAAAAAAATGAATTTGAACTAGCAAGAGTCTCGCGAATCAAAGTCACGGGGCTCTCGTTAGTTCACACAAAGTGATATTCATATGTGTTGTATGCTTTTCTATTCCTATTCGTAAGTAGTAAGAATTCCTTTTTGAATTTAATTAGATGTTAATGTAAATGAACCATAACTATGTAATCCTATTGCTAATAGATTTACTCCAAAATAGCATATCCAAATTATAAGAAACCCAATAAACGCTACAATTGCTGAATTTGTACCCTTTTATTATATATTTGTTTGAGTATGTAAATAAATTGCAAATATGATCCTAGTAATAAAGGCACAAGTTTCTTTTGGGTCCCAACTCCAATAGGATCTCCATTGGAAGGCCTCGAGATGCACAGCGAATTCGGACCAAGTTATATTGAAGATAACTGAACCGATTGGATCAGTTAGCAAATGTCGTTGCCACTTGATCGTTGCAAACTCGCTCTCACTCGTTTCCTACCAATGTAATTTATAAACTCCCAATTTTGCACTACTTTAACAGTAAAGCGGCAAGTTCGGGGTCTATCCCACAGAGAAGTTGGTGTGTCGAGTGTGTGAGTAGTGAACAGGGGGGGGGATTGGCTGCTGCCACGCTTTAACTTGAGAGTTTTTAACTACTGATTTACTCTAACTTGATCAAGGTAAATTTAACTACTGGGTCAAGTGAATTGCAGGCGAAAACGTAACATTAAATGCGAGGATGAAAACGAAATAACTTTGATTAAACTAAAACTGAGAACAATACAGCGAGAAATGTAAACTAAGCTAGAACTTTGGAAACTACGAAAGCGGGTAAAACCGAGAAGAATCTCGGCGGGAAACTTTTGAAAACACCGACAGATAACAAGTATTCTGCTGCGCTTCTTCAATCGCCCTTTCTAACTAAGCAACACTTTGTCTAGGCTAAGCTAAGCTATCTAGAGAACTGAACTAAGCTAAACTAGACGGAAAGTAAAGGATCCCATCCCTCTTGTGATGGCACATCCTCTATTTATAAGCTTGATTCGGCCTCCAGCTGGATAACGATCTTGACAGGGAATATTCACTCATGCTGAGAATGAGCGACTCATTGATTGCTACGTGCCTTTCTTCTAGAATGACGACGCTTTTGAGTAACAGATTCATGGCTCAGCTCCGTCCTTGCGTCTCATATGCCAGCACGTGTCCCCTTCTAGAACGTCGTCCTTGATAACAGAATGGTGCGCCACATCCAGCTCATTTCCTCACGTGTTCTTCTTCTAGAAGCCAGCGGTCCCTGCCTAACTGCTTGATTACTCCCCCTTGATCAACTCCCCCCATTTTTGGCCTTTTATCGCCTTTTGTACTTGCTTGATTAGTCTGACCCAGTTGCCTTGGTCAAGCGGCATTTCTGCACATTTAACACTTGTTTTGCATGATAAAACTGATCAAGTAGCCTATATTTTACCCTTAAACCGATGCATGAAATGAGCCTTATCAAACTGCTCACACTTAAAACATATTTGTCCTGAATTATAAAGAAAAAGAAAAGATAAGACAAATTTCAGGCATGGTTTGCTCATTTCACAAAAGTAAAAAGGAAGACGAAAAGAAAAACAATAACCAAAAACATATATTTACATGTATGCATTAGACCGAATAAATTTCAAACAATCATACCCGAGGTTGAGGTCAATTCATTTGCCAGTAGCTTATGTTTCTTCTCTTTCGCGTTTGCTTGATCAAGTTGTCGGTTTGTCAAGATTGCTCAATTTAAACCACTGTTGGATTCACTCAGTCGCTCATTTCCCACCAGAGATGTTAGGACTGTTCACTCGGTATTGCCACAAATTTAATACCTTGAATTCGGACTGCACAAGATAGTTCCTTAAGGTCTTTGTTTTGGGTCGTAATGTGGCTTAGGGGTAGTAGAGTATTGGGTAGGGTCCTAGGGGTTCTAAGTTTAAAAATAAAAATTTAAACTGTAAAAAGAAAACCACATGAGTCAAAAGACCAAAGATCTGACTAAACTTGCTGGATCAGAGTGGGATATTAATTTTTTTTCTACTGGATACTTGGTCAAATTTCAACCTTTTTAGCCTTTCAAATTTTTGGCTTATTTCCTGACTTTTGATTTCCTGGGTCAGGTTATAACTTTTTCCTGCCCTTTCTTTTTTCTCAACACATTTTTTTTAAAACTTGATCAACCCGATTGTCTAACTTGACCAACCCGGCTACCCTTTATTTCGACCATTCTATTGCTATCCCCTCTTGTTTTCCTTGAAAAACTTCATCTCTTTGACCATCTCTCCTCATGTGATATGAAACTTGAATTTGGTTTTAAGGCTTCAAAGAACGGGTAAGAGTGTATGGGCTCAACGTGGTTAACTAAGGGGTGCCTTACTTGATGAGGCGGGTTTCATGGAACGAAAGAAGAAAACGGCTCAACTGGTTAAGTCCTAATGCCTTTAGTCATTACTACTTGTGCAATTTTCATCTCAATATCAAAATATAGCCTCTCGTAATATTTTTCTTTGTAAAAATAATAGAAAGTGTTCTATTCTTGGCTTATAACTCACTTATAGAGAGGCTTCACAGTTGATTAAAAATTGAGCGTTTCCATCATACTTACGTCGTTCAAACTTATAAAGTTTTTGCAATCAAGTTTTTTTTACATGTAAGCATACCGACTCCTTTTTCTAACTCTTCCAAAAGGCAATCAAGTCTTCCACCTATTCAATTTCATGCACACTGCCTATTTATTACTAACTGGAAATTGTCTTTTTGAAATTTTTTTAAGCATGTGTGATCCTACTGTAACTAACCCGTCCCCCCTCCCCACTGCATACGAACTCGTCCTCGAGGGACTGGATGCAGTGGAAAAAAGGGTTAGGCACAGGCAACGACATAACAACAAACAAGGGAAACTTTTCACACTTAGACCAGACACTGGGCTAGGTGTGAGACAGTGCCGACAATCAAAACATGCTAACAAATATAGAAAAACAACAACAAAAGACACATAAGGCAGGCAAAAAAGAAAAATGGCATGCATACTTCTCACACTTAGACCCAACACAGGTCTAAGTGTGATGCGGAATAGAATGACAGTTATACATATCAAAAACAAATTAAAACTAAAATTGTTTTGAAATTAACGTGAGCTGAGATGGGGGGAGTTGTACTCAATGATTTCCGGAAGGATTACTGGGAGAGACTAAGGTATGCTTGAAGGATGACGGGTGCCGATACGGAGGAGAGGTTGTAGAGGGAGGTGGTGGTCGTCTGGCAGGGGGTCTAGTCTTGGATGGTTCCCAACAACCTAGCCACCAGCTGCATCAATGTCTGCTCCACTCGGAGCTTCCATGCACTGTCAGTGCTTGCAGTCTCCTCCTGCTCCATCCTTGGAGTGGGCGCGTGGTGTGTATCCTCCTTTTCTCCATCGGCAAGGGTTGCTGATGTCTCATCTAGCCTTCTTCTCCTCTAGGGCTGGCTTCTTTGTTGCTCCCGCCGACCTGCTGCGTAAAACTGGAAATTCCCTCATTGCGTCTTCTCTAAAACCTGAATTCTAACCAAGAAGTCAAGGTCAAATATTTCTGGACTAGGGCAAAGGATGGGGCGTCCGACATTCTTCACGGTCCAGTTTCTCCTTAGATAGGCACCGAGGAGGTGGCAGACGTTTAAATGGCGGGCAGCATGGGTAGCCATTTGGTTTATGGAATAAGCCAGCCAGAACCCAAGGTGGACTTTCTTCTGTTCTGTCATGCTCCACATAATGTAGAGCTCGGCTAGAGTGAGGATTGCCAGTGTATTACCTTGCCCGAGGAGATTACAGGCCAGGTAGACCTGGGCTAGGCGGAGGGCAGGATCAGCGATAAGATGTCCTCTGGATTCAGAGGTTCTGAAAATAGGGGCGCGTCCACCGCATATGGCCTTCCAGACGGCCTGCTGATCGAATTCGGGTTTCCTCTGTGGGAGACCGATATCGCGCCCAACCCAAACCCCATTAGTCACCTGACTCTCTGTATAGAGGCCCATCCGAATAGAAAATTCATTTAGGCTCATTAGTTGGTCCTGGCCAAAGACCCTAAAGGAGATACTTCTTTCGTTCAGATCTGAGCTTCCGGAGAATTGGAAGGATGTGAAGAACTCCTTGGCCAGGTCCTCCGGCACAGGAGTCTCATCGACCTCTAGCAACCATTCAAAACTGATGCCAACAATGTAGGCAGAAACTTCCCATTCATCTCTATCTTTTCCAGGGATGGCTGGTGCAGCATCTTCCCCGCCTTTAACTTCTTCTGGGAAGTCACCCTTTGGTGTACCTCCCTCTGCATTTTAGGATCATTGAATTCCAACATCTTTTGTCGAAGAGCAGGGGTCAACACCACATGCCGAGGAGAGTAGGACGTGGAAGGAGAGGTTGCAGGCCTTCCTTGTTGTCTTCTGGACGTTCGGGTCCAACGCAATTCCTGTCCCGTCGAATTACTGCCCTCATCTCCTGGCCGTGGGGAAGCGGGTGCGGAAGCATCTGCAACGGCGACCGCTGTGTTAGCTGGGCGGCTTCTCTTGGGAGTAGGGAGAACACTTTCCTTCCCCTTCCTCTTTTTCTCTCTCTTCTCCCTTGCCAGGCTGCCCTCGGTAGCCTATCTCTCCTCTCCAGCCTTCTGGATCTGAAGCTCTTCTGGTTCCTCTTCATCCACCAGCCTCTGTACTGTGCGTTCCCTCTGTACCACCATTCCCTCCTCACCCTGAATTTTTAGGCTTTCTGCTACCTCCAGGAGCTTGTCCATTGTCGTGCGCCTCGTTTGACGGCGTAACGACTCCTCCTACTCTTTCTCCGTCTCTCCATAGTCGAACAACGGGCGGAATTCCTCTACCTCTTCATCGTTGATGTTACCGATCTCAGTCAAATGTGGCTCATGGATCGAAGTGGAGCCGCCACCGCTTGCTGGCGACGGAATAGTGAATGGCTGCCCATAATCTTCTCTCAATCCCTCTTCATTGGAGGCGTCTGCGCTGCATTGCATCGGCTGGGTTGGGGACGAAGGTGTAGGTTGGGTGGGAGATGGTGGAGGTGATGTAGGAGGGCTAGGTGGGGTCTTTAGTTTAGAGGACGAAGCAGTATTTTTAGACCGGGAAATCCCAAATCTAGCTTTGAGTTCGGCATATGCTGCTGCATCGTCCAACTAGCGGGGTATACTCCGGAGGATTTTATCGAGGTTCCGTAGAGTTTCCTTATCTACTTCGGAACGTGGAATGGCGGTGCTGGTTTGCTGTGGGGCGGTGGTCGTCGTAGAAGGGTTAGGAATTCCTTGACGACCTTGGGATGAAATTTCTCGGTCACCACCGTCGGCGCCGGCACTGGATGATGAAGAAGGAGTGAGAATTTGCTCGATCAACATCTTTGCTAATAGTGGTGATGGGTGCTGGTGGAGAAAGTGTTTTAGGTGAGGGTTCAGAACTTGGAGCGGTGTGGAGGGAGTAAAAGGAATGCACTGTAGTCGCTTTTAGTTGAAAGTGAAATCCGGCTCTGAGATCTACCTATTGAACTGATATCACGACTGTTGGGATCTCTGACGGTTGAGATTTCTGCGACTGTTCATGTACGGGCGCGCCTTTTCAGAGTGCCAGCTGGCTTAGCTTCCCTGATACGCTTTCTCCTTCTCCCTGGGACGTTCCTTTATTGCGACAGTTGGCGCAGCCTGGCACTTCTACAATGACTCCATATGTCCTATCACCACCTGTCCCTGATCAATTAAATCACTGTGGCCATTGGTTAGCTTTCGTTGCACTGATCAAGTGGTAAGTTAAATCCAGATGCAAACTCAATAATTCCACTTGATCAGTTTCTTGCCTCCACTTTCGACTTTTAATTTTCTAAGACATAAAAAGAAACTAACTCTTCGAAAAAACTATTTACACTAGCTACAAGGATTTGACCGGGTTCCCCTAGGACGTCACTTGATCAGTTTAATAGTTTTAGAATTTGTTGTTTGATCAAGCGGACTAAACAGGAGTACCCGATCACTCCATTTACCTGGTCACTGGCTGAGATTGGGCAGGGTTGGTGGAACTTCTTCCACCATGCCTGCTTCGGCCTTGTCTCTGTAGGGTTCAACCCGATGACCCTTTCCCACGAAGGAGAGCGAATTGGGGGGGGGTCTTCTTTGTGCGTGTTTGCCTCCAATGTGTATGTCGCCATGGTGGTATTAGGGTTCTCCCATTCCGGTTTCCGCTTCCTGGATATTAGTTTGTTTTGATACTGAAATGGTAACCCTTCCTATTCACCGATTGGCTCTTCCTTCCTTGAGGAGAGGTCGGTCACTCCTTTTTCCACCGTGGCTGGATGTATGTACCAATTTGGGTTCATCTCCATCAGGTCTGCTGTTTTCCATTTGACTCCTTCCCTACTCGGTCTCAGTTTTTCCATCAATTGTCCTCCCTGTTCTTGCAGATCTAGCTTGTGATTCTTCTGATTGGAAAAATCCTTGAGAGAAACTGGCGACCCAGGTAAAGACAATAGCTGCCTCGTAGGCGAGGGACTCGCTTCCAGCTTTCTTCTCAGTGGAATGGCTTGGTCAGGTGGTTTTTCGATTCTTCTTGGTTGAGTGATTTCTTCTGTCTTGGCTGGTCGTGTTGGCTTGCAGAAATTCATAATTGCTTCTTCAATGGCTTCATCATCCATTTTCGCAGTCATCGTTGCTTCGAACCAATCAGCTGCTTCTCTCTTAAGCTTTTCATTATCAGTGGAATCAGAAGATGGTTTAATGAGGAGTTCAGCATCCAGACTCTTTTGTTCCAGAGGCCTGACGGTATCTACCTGTTGTATGCTTCCGCTGTCCCGTGGCTTCCTTGCAGCTTCATTAATGTCGACTGTAAGTCGTTCTCCATTAAATCGTCCCATGGCGAACATTAATGACTGTGCTGGCGGTGGATAGGAAAGGTCTTCCCAAGAGAATTCCAACGGACTCCTCCGCTTCTGGCTCTGTCATCTTTATGACAAAGAAGTCGGCGAGGTACACAAATTTGTTCACCTTGACGATTTCATTCTCTAGAATTCCCTCGGGGTAAATGCAAGACCCATTCGCTAGCTGTATCACCATATCGGTTTCGACTAGCTTTGCTTCCCCCAGCTTTTCATACATAGAATATGGCATAACATTGATGGAAGCCCATAGGTCGCACATTGCTTGCTCCATTAGAACGTCTCTGATGGAGATTGGAAGCGTAAACACCCCTGGGTAAGCTTTCTTTGGGGGGAGATCACTAGGTTGGATTACACCGGTCTCATTCTCTGCTTCGACCATCTTCCCTTTCCCAGCAGCCTGTTTACGAGTGCTAGACTCCTCTTCTTTTCTGACTTGATCAAGGGCACTGGACTCAAGGCCCTCGTTATTATTGGGTCTGGGTGCTGGAAAACTCGCAGATGAGCTTTGATAAACCCCTTCTGATTTCAGAGTGACCATATTTACATTTTCCTGCCTAGTAGATTGCTGCACTGTAGCCGGAATCTTTCCTTCATTGCCTCTCAGTTCGCCTAGTGTCATGGCGACATGAGATAACTACTTTGTAAGCATCTCGAGTGCAGCCCTCTGTTCCTTCTGAGCTTCTTGTATTTCTCGCATTGCATCCTGGGGTTGATGCGGGATCACCACATCTTCTGAACCTTTATTTTGCTGCATGTTATATCTCTGATTAAATCAGCCTCCTCCCTGGCCTTGCTGGTAGTAGCCGGAAGGTCCATACTGCTCCGGTTGGTTCTGGGGGAAATGATTCTGTTGGTTCCCTGGGAAGTACTGTGGGTTCCCTTGGGGTTGCTGGTTTCCTCTTTGGTATTGCGGGACATAATTCACCACTTGATTATTTGGCTGCCTCCCCTGATTGCTAAACTGAGGGACTTGGTGCTGGTACCCCCAATCTCCTTCCTATTGTCGGCTTGACCAGTTGAACTGTCCTCCACTTGACCAGTTCCCTTGAGGTCCACTTGACCACCCTGCCCGACTTCCCTGCATTTTATTCCCTCTAGTGTTTGGCCTCTCTTGGATTCGAGCAGGCCAGTTGGGTTGCCTGTCAGTGGGTTGTATCTGCTGAATCGAGGGTAGTTGGCTTTGATTTTGATCAGTCCACCTAATGTTTGGGTGGTCTCTCCATGGAGCATCTCTCTGCTTCCCCTGGATCCAGTTGCCATTTGCATTCCAGTGGCCAACGACATTCACTTGGGCCTGCGGCTCTACCTCAGGGGGGAATTCACAGTAATAATAGTGATGCTCTTCTGGTGGGGACGGTTGCGGCACATACTGTGTCTCCTTTGGTGCTGGTGGTGGTGGTGGTCGGACCTTCTCCACTGCCTCAAGCAGCTTCTTCTCCATTTGCTCGAATCGAGCCTCTAGTTTTTCATCGTTGCGCACCTCTGCTGCGTGCACAGCTCCTCTCCTATACTTCCCTCGAGACGTCTCGTACGACCGCTTAGCCTCGATCAGCCTCTCCAGTATATTCTTGGATTGGCTAAATGCGGTTTTCGAGAAATCCCCATGCGCCGCGAGGTTGAGGTTGAGGTCGTTCTTGCTATCCACAGTGAGTCACTGTAGAAAACAGAGTAGATCTCCTTCTCTTCCATCTTGTGGTTGGGGCATGCTTGAAGCAAACCTTGGAATCTGTCCCAGTATTGTCCGAGGGGTTCATCGTACTCCTGCCTAGCTTCTGTAATCTCCCTTTTCAGGGCACTTGTCTTCGATGCTGGGAAAAAACGATGTAGGAATATCATGCGGAATTCATCCCAGGTTCTGATGGATCCTTCTGGCAGCCTTGACAGCCAGACACCCGCATCGCCCTTCAAAACGAAGGGAATAGCTTTGAGCCTGTAATCTTCGGATGTGGATCCAGTCGGCACGGGCTGAATATCACAGTATCTGCAGAACTCCTCCAGGAATGCATACGGACACTCCTTCGAAAGACCGTAAAAGTGGGACAAAACGGACAGTACTCCCGATTTGATCGCGATGGTCCGCATCCCAAGAGTAGCAGCAATGGCATGTGTGGGCTCCTTCTCATCATGAACGTGCAGAGAGCCAATTCCTAAGTCGTCAACAACGAGGGCCATCTCTGCTTGTTCGAGTGGTGGTGGTGGTTGTGTGTTCTGTTCAGCGGCTGTTGCGGCTTATAATGCTACTCTGTAACGAGTGGTGACAACTCCGGCTTCCTGGACTCTCCAATGAGCGTTAGCCTCTCTGTATAGAAAGGGATGATTCCAGTGTCTACCACGTTGGTACCTTCTCATCAACAGTAAAAAAAAAACAAAATGAGAAAACAAAGAAACAAGATTATATACACCTACGCACTACGCACAAACATAAAGTAACACCATGCTTCCCCGGCAACGGCGCCATTTTGGACGGCCTCGAGATGCACAGCGAATTCAGACCAAGTTATATTGAAGATAACTGAACCGATTGGATTAGTTAGCAAATGTCGTTGCCACTTGATCGATGCAAACTCGCTCTCACTCGTTCCTAGCAATGTAATTTATAAATTCCCAATTTTGCACTACTAGCGGAAAGTTCGGGGTCGATCCCACAGAGAAGTTGGTGTGTCGAGTGTGTGAGTAGTGAACATGGGGGAGGGGGGTTGGCTGCTGCCACGCTTTAACTTGGGAGTTTTTAACTACTGATTTACTCTAGGCGGAATTAAACTTGCTCTTGATCAAGGTCAATTTAACTACTGGGTTAAGTGAATTGCAGGCAAAAACGTAACATTAAATGCGAGGATGAAAACGAAATAACTTTGATTAAACTAAAACTGAGAACAGTACAACGAGAAATTTAAACTAAGCTAGAACTTTGGAAACTACGAAAGCGGGTAAAACCGATAAGAATCTCGGCGGGAAACTTTAGAAAACGCAGACAGATAACAAGTATTCTGCAGCGCTTCTTCAATCGCCCTTTCTAACTAAGCAACACTTTATCTAAGCTAAGCTAAGCTAAGCTATCTAGAGAACTGAACTAAGCTAAACTAGACGGAAAGTAAAGGATCCCATCCCTCTTGTGATGGCACATCCTCTATTTATAAGCTCGATTCGGCCTCCAGCTGGATAACGATCTTGACAGGGAATATTCACTTATGCTGAGAATGAGCGACTCATTGATTGCTACTTGCCTTTCTTCTAGAATGACGACGTTTTTGAGTAACAGATTCATGGCTCAGCTCCGTCCTTGCATCTCATATGCCAGCACGTGTCCCCTTCTAGAACGTCGTCCTTGATAACAGAATGGTGCGCCACATCCAGCTCATTTCCTCACGTGTTCTTCTTCTAGAAGCCAGCGGTCCCCGCCTAATTGCTTGATTACTCCCCCTTGATCAACTCCCCCATTTTTGGCCTTTTATCGTCTTTTGTACTTGCTTGATCAGTCTGACTCAGTTGCCTTGGTCAAGCGGCATTTCTGCACATTTAACACTTGTTTTGCGCGATAAAACTGATCAAGTAGCGTATATTTTACCCTTAAACTGATGTATGAAATGAGCCTTATCACCCATGCTTCGTTAGCCCATACTGCTCCAGAAAGAATTCCTAGATTAATAATCCGATAACTCCAATAATCCAATTGTTGAATCAATTATGACTTATAATAATTTATAGGAGAAAAAAAGAAGTTTATTGAAAAACAATTTTTCTTTTTCCTTCATTCATGTATTCGACTTTACCAAGTAAAAATGACTCGTTTAAATTTAATAAACAATTATTCGTAGAAAAAAATCTTCTATTTTTTCTAACTGTAATGACTAGAAGTGATACTGATAATAATGATCCACATAAAAGGGGGTCTCGAAAACTAAGTAATTTTTGCTGGGCCCTTATCGTTTTTTTAGGTTCATTAGGATTCTTATTGGTTGGAACTTCCAGTTTTTTTGGTAGAAATTTGATATCTTTTGTTCCGTCTCAGCTAATCCTTTTTTTTCATAGGGGATCGTGATGTCTTTCTACGGGATTGCGGGTCTCTTTATTAGTTCCTATTTCTGGTGCACAATCTCCTAGAATGTAGGTAGTGGTTATGATCGATTCGATAGAAAGGAAGGAATAGTGTCTATTTTTCGTTGGGGATTTCCTGGAAAAAATCGTCGCATATTCCTCCGATTCCTTATAAAAGATATTCAATCCGTTCGAATAGAAGTTAAAGAGGGTATTTTTGCTCGTCCTGTCCTTTATATGGATATCAGAGGCCGGGGGGCTGTTCCGTTGACTCGTACTGATGAGAATTTGACTCCACGAGAAATTGAACAAAAAGCCGCGGAATTGGCCTATTTCTTGCGCGTACCGATTGAAGTATTTTGAGAAAAGGAACTGGGCTGAAGAACGAATGCTTTCTCAGCAGGAGGGAAAAAACGCAAGAATCCTGTTTTTTCTATAACTAAGTGATACTTTAGGATAAACAGATACAGATAAACCATATCTTGTAAATTTTTTTTCAATCGATCTTTTTATCCTTTCATTTGGGTTCTTTACTACCCAATAATCGGTTTTAATGATAACTGGCCTGGTTCTGTCTTGTTTTGCCGTTCATTTTTTTGACCATCCCAATATCTTTCTCCGAATCAGTCTATTCTTGACTATGGGGAATCATTGGAATTTTTTTGGAAATATTGGATATTTTGATAGAATAAGGGGCTCTTTCGTCTCAAAATATCAAGAATATTCATTACTTAAAGTACGTATTTCGGCCATTCATTGAAAGGAGACATTTGTTTGGAATTTGATGAATTGAGATATCTCGAAACACTTGTATTATTTCTTTAGTCAAATTCCAAGTGGAGTCTTAGTCTATTTCTGTATTCTTTCTAGATTCAAAACAAAATCACAAATCAAATAGATTCATAGGTTTGATGCCTTGTCTACAACTCATGTTTGAAAGAAAGATTCGATTATATAAAGTCGACAGATGGAGTGGGTTAATTAAAAATTAACAGGCGAAAAATGGCAAAAAAGAAAGCTTTCACTCCTCTTTTGTATCTTGCATCTATAGTATTTCTGCCCTGGTGGTATTCTTTGTCATTTACTAAAAGTATTGAATCTTGGATTATTAATTGGGCGAATGTCGGCCAATCTGAATTTTTTTGACTGATATTCAAGAAAAAAGTATTCTAGAAAAGTTCATAGAATTAGACGAAATCGTCTTCTTGGAAGAAATGATCAAGGAATACTCGGAGACATATCTACAAAAGTTTCTTATAGGAATCCACAAAGAAACGATCCAATTAATCAAGATACACAACGAGGATCGTATCCATATTCCTTTGGCAGTAGATCCTTTAGATTCAACCTCAACCATGCTTCAACCTCGGATCGTTGGTGAGGAACATTATGAAACTGCGCAAAGAGTTAAGCAAACTTTACAACGTTATAAAGAGCTTCAGGACATTATAGCTATCCTTGGGTTGGACGAATTATCCGAAGAGGATCATTTAACCGTAGCAAGAGCGTGAAAAAATGAGCGTTTCTTATCACAACCCTTTTTTGCAGCCGAAGTATTTACTGGTTCTCCGGGGAAATATGTTGGTCTAGCAGAAACCATTAAAGGGTTCCAATTGATCATTTCTAGAGAATTAGATGGTCTTCCTGAACAGGCCTTTTATTTAGTAGGGAATATCGATGAAGCTACCGCGAAGGCTATCAACTTAGAAATGGAGAGCAATTTGAAGAAATGACTTTAAATCTTTGTGTACTGACCCCTAATCGAATTGTTTGGGATTCAGAAGTGAAAGAAATCATTTTATCTACAAATAGTGGTCAAATTAGCGTATTACCAAATCATGCTCCTATTGCTACAACTATAGATATAGGGATTTTGAGAATACACCTTAAGGACCAATGGTTAACGATGGCTCTAATGGGCGGTTTTGCGAGAATAGACAATAATGAGATCACTGTTTTAGTAAATGATGCGGAAAAGGGTAGTGATATTGATCCACAAGAAGCTCAGGAAACTCTTAAAATAGCAGAAGCTAGTTTGAGAAAAGCTGAAGGAAAGAGACAAATAATTGAGGCAAATCTAGCTCTCCGACGAGCTAGGACAAGAGTCGAGGCTGTCAGTGCAATTTCATAGCTAGTTGGTGCGTTCAAATAATCAAAAGAGTTTCTAAACCCTATTTTGATTGCATTCACTCGACGGAATCCAATTTTGATACAACGCAATTCAAAAATGAAATAAATAAAACTACAAAATCTATAAAAAGAGAAAAGGGTGGGGCAAAAAACTTATTAGATACCATCGACTCCGGTATCTAATAAGTTCTACCTACTATTGGATTTGAACCAATGACTCCCGCCGTATGAAAGCAATACTCTAACCACTTAGTTAAGTAGGTCATTTATCATCCCCAAAAGAACCAAATGGAACCCATCCCGTCGATGGATTATAAATATCATATTCTTTATAAGCAATAATAATCGAACCAATACCACTCAAAAATTTAGGATGTTGAATCATAGAATATTCATCTTGACAACAAATTATATACATGATAAAATATGCATCACAAGCACTAAGGGCTATAGCTCAGTTGGTAGAGCACCTCGTTTACACGCGCGCCAATGTTTTTTCAGGGGAATCCACCATCCAATCCAAAAAATGGATCTTATTTAGAAATCGACTGATAAGGCTCATTTCATGCATCGGTTTAAGGGTGAAATACATGCTACTTGATCGGTTTATCGCGCAAAACAAGTGTTAAATGTGTAGAAATACCACTTGACCAAGGTAGCAAGGCCAAACTGATCAAGCAAGTACAAAAGGCGATAAAAGGCCAAGAATCGGTGGAGTTGATCAAGGGGAGCGATCCAGCAGTTAGGAGGCGACCGCTGGCTTCTAGAAGAAGAACACGTGAGGAAATGAGCTGGATATAGCGCACCATTCTGTTATCAAGGACGACGTTTTAGAAGGGGACACGTGCTAGCTTATGAGACGCAAGGACAAAGCTGAGTCACGAATCTGTTACCAAAAAGTGTCGTCATTCTAGAAGAACAACACGTAGCAATCAATGAGTCTCTCACTCTCAGAATGAGCGAATATTCCCTGTCAAGATCGTTATCCAGCTGGCGGCCGAATCAAGCTTATAAATAGAGGGTGCACCCATCAGAAGAAGGGATCCGACACTTTTCTTTCCGTCTAGTTTAGCTTAGCTTAGTTATCTTGCGTAGTTCAGCTTTCTAGCTTAGTTTAATTCAGTTCTCTAGCTTAATTAGATAGCTTAGTTAAAAGGGCGACCAAAGGGAGCGCTGCAGAATACTCGTTTCTGTTAGCGTAACTTAAGTTTCCCGCTGGGATTCTTCTCAGTTTTTAAAGCTTTCTTAGTTTCCAAGTGTTAGCTTAGTTTAATTTCACACTGTAATCAGTTTTTATTTTAATCGAAGTTATTTTCGCTTTAAATCCACGCATTTACTTTCCTGTTGTTACCTGCAATTCACTTGACCCAGTAGTTAAATTTCCATTGATCAAGCTAGCTAGATTAATTCTGTCTAGATTAAAAGCAGTAGTTAAAAAATCCCAAGTTAAAGTGTGGCAGCAGCCAACCTCCCATTGTTCACTACTCACACACTCGACACACTAACTTCTCTGTGGGATCGACCCCGAACTTGCCGCTTTACTGTTAAAGTTGTGCAAAATTGGGAGTTATAAATTACTTTGGCAAGGCGGAAAGAGCGAGAGCTAGAGTGCATTGATTAAGTGGCAACGACATTTGCTAACTGATTTAATCGGTTCGATTATCATTTCATATAACTTGATCCGCATTCTATTCGTGTTTTCGACCTCTTTCCAAATCCTTCCGAAATGGCGTCGTTGTCGGGGAAGCATGGTGTTACTTTATGTTTGTGCGTAGTGCGTAGGTGTATATAATTTTGTTTCTCATTTTTGTTTTTCCTACTGTTGATGAGAAGGTACCACCAAGAAGATTACTGGAATCAACCTTTGATATATAGAAGAACTAACACTCAGTGGAAAGTCCAGGAAGCCAGCGTTGTCATCACTCGTCGCAGAGCCGCATTAGAAGCAGCAGCAGTCACCGAGCAGAAAGCACAACCACCACCACCAGAACGAACGGAAGCAAAGATGGTCGTTGTCGCTGACGACTCGGGAATCGGCTTTCTACACGCTCATGATGAGAGAGAGCCCACATATGCCATCGCTGCTACTCCTGGGATGCGGACCATCGCAATCAAATCAGGAGTACTGGCCGTTTTGTCCCACTTCTATGGCTTTTCGAAGGAATGTCCATATGCTTTTCTGGAAGAATTCTGCAGATACTGTGATATTCAGCCCGTGCCAGCTGGATCCACATCCGAAGATTACAGGCTTAAGGCTATTCCCTTCATTTTGAAGGGCAATGCGGGTGTCTGGCTGTCAAGGCTGCCAGAAGGATCCATCAGAACCTGGGCTGAATTCCGCATGAGATTCCTGGATCGCTTCTTTCCAGCGTCTAAAACAAGTGCCCTGAAAAGGGAAATTACAGAGGCTAGGCAGGAGTTCGATGAAACCCTTGGCCAGTATTGGGACAGATTCCAAAGTTTGCTTCTAGCATGCCCAAACCACAAAATGGAGGAGAATGAAATATACTCTGTTTTCTATAGTGGACTCACTGTGGACAGCAAGAACGATCTCAAGCTCGCTGCTCAAGGGGACTTCTCGAAAACCGCATTTAGCCAATCCAAGAATATACTAGAGAGGTTGATCGAAGCTAAGCGGTCGTATGAGACATCTCGAGGGCAATACAAACAAGGAGCAGTGCACTTAGCAGAGGCGCGCAACGATGAAAAACTGGAGGCTCGATTCGAGCAGATGGAGAAGAAACTGCTGGAAGCAGTAGAAAAAACGAGACCGCTGCCACCGCCTGCACCGAAGGAGACACAGTACGTGCCGCAGCCGCCACCGCCAGAAGAGCATCACTACTATTACTGCGAGTTTCCCCCTGAGGTAGAGCAAGTAAACGCCGTAGACCACTGGAACACAAGTGGCAACTGGATCCAGGGGAAGCAGAGAGATGCTCCGTGGAGGGACCACCCCAACTTCAGATGGACTGATCAGAATCAAAGCCAACCACAACTAACCGCAACACAACAGGTACAACCATCTGACGGGCAGTCCAACGGGGCCAGCTCGAATCCTGGATAGACCAAGCACTGGAGGGAATATAATGCAGGGAGGTCAGGCAGGTTGGTCAAGTGGACCTCAAGGGAACTGGTCAAGTGGAGGACAGCCTAACTGGTCAAGCCGACAATAGGAAGGAGAATGGGGTACCTACACCAAGCCCCTCAGTATAGCAACTAGGGAAGGCAACCAAGTAATCAAATGGTGAGTTATGTCCCGCAGTACCACAGAGGAAATCAACAATCCCAAGGGAACCCACAGTACTCCCAAGTAAACCAACAAAATCATTTGTCCCAGAACCAACCAGAGCAGTATGGATCCTCCGGTTTCTACCAGCAAGGCCATGGAGGAGGCCGATTTAATCAGAGAAATAACATAGAGCAAAATGAAATTCCAGGGGATATGATGATTCCACATCAGCCTCATGATGCTGTGCGAGAAATACAGGAAGCCCAGAGAGAACAGAGAGCTGCATTAGAAATGCTTACGAAGCAGAAATCTCAGGTCGCCATGTCACTGGGCGAGCTGAGATGTAATGAAGGAAAGATTCCGGCAACAGTGCAACCTCCAGCAGGGCGAGAAAATGTCAACACAGTCTCTCTGAAATCAGAAGGAGTTTATCAGAGCTCAACTGCAAGTTTTCCAGCATCCAGGACATGTCTTAATAAAAGCCTTGAATCCAGCGCCCTTGATCAAGTCACAGCGAAAGAAGAGTCTAACATCTGTGAACAGGGTGCTGAAAAGTGGAGGGGGGTCGAAGCAAAGAAAGTGACCGGTGTGATCCAACCTGGTGATCTTCCCTCCAAGAGAACTGACCCAAGAGTATTTACGCTCCCAGTTTCCATCAGAAACGTTCATATGGAGCACGCAATGTGCGACCTAGGGGCTTCCATCAATATTATGCCATATTCTATATACAAGAAGCTGGAGAATGCTAAGCTCGTCCAAACCAATATGGAAATACAACTAGCAGATGGGTCTTGCATTTACCCCGAGGGAGTTCTGGAAGATGAAATCGTCAAGGTGAACAGATTCATGTATCCCGCCGACTTCTTTGTTATAAAAATGACGGAACCAGGAGCGGAGGAGTCTATTGGAATCCTTTTGGGGAGACCTTTTCTATCCACCGCCAACACAGTCATTGACGTCCTCCATGGGACAATTAATCTGGAGTTTAAAGGAGAGCGACTTACAGTCGGCATTAATGAAGCTGCAAGAAGGCCACAGGACAGAGAGAGCATACAAACAGTAAACGCTATCACCCCTCGGAAACAGGAGTATTCAAAAAGGGAATCCTTCAAAGAGCCACCCTCTGGTTCCGCTGAAGGTAAACAGCTGAAGAGGGAGGCAGCAGAATGGTTTGATACGATAATGACTGGAGCAATGGATGATCAAGCCATTAGAAGGGCAATTTTGGAATTTTGCCAGCCGTCACAACCAGCCGAGGCAAGAGAGATTACTCAACCAAGAAGGGTCGAGAAACCACCTGACCAAGCCGCTCCATTAAAAGGAATGCTGAAGAAGGATCCCTCGTTTACAAGGCAACAACTTTCCATACCAGCATCACCGATGGCTTTCAAGGACCTGTGCAGCTAGACAGATCACAAAACAGTCAAACCACGATTGCAGAAACAGGAAGAACTACTCCTCCAACATCAACCCCAGCTGATGCCCAAGAAGCGAAGTTCAAACTGGTCGGACCCTCGAACAGTCATGGCAAGGCACACACATGCGGCAAAACTTCCGTACCTTATTAATAAGGAAGAAATCAGAGCCTTGTTAAAGAACACTGGGGCCCGTGGAGGACTCATCAAGGATTTTGCCGGGAGAGCCCAAATCCTGACGAAGTTTCCCCAGGATGACGTAAAGTTTAAATTTTCTGGTGTCTGCAGGGCCGCGTTCCCATTTCTGAAAGATCGATCGATGAGCTATTCTATAATACGCGGCCCTGACTGGAATCACTCTTTTGAGGTGATGTGTGAGACTAGTAACTGTATTGTGGGAGCAATACTAAGTCAGAAAATCCAGGGGAAAAATTATGTTGTCCTCTATGCATCAAAAACATTGGGTCAGGTGCAAAGGAACAATGATGTGACCGAAAAAGAAATGCTATCAATAGTCTTTGCATTTGGGGAGTTCAGACAACACCTACGTGGTTCCAAAGTGAGGGTGTATACAAACCTTGCGGCCATCAAATACCTATCGTCGAAGAAGAGATCAAACCCGCATTTGATCAAATGGTTATTCCTTCTACAAGAGTTTGAGTTGGAAGCAGTTGATAGGAAAAGATGTGAAAACATAGAGGCGAGTCACCTGCGCCGAATTATGCAAAAAGAATATAGGGTAGCCATTCCAGACAAGTTCCCTAAAGGGCACCTACATCTGATCAAGTCGAAGTCTGAAGGACAGCGGATCTGCCAGGAAAGTAGGATTGATCAAGGCAAAAAGAGAAGCTGGGAGCAACTTGCACCTAAAAGGCCAAAGTTCGCAGGAAGGACCGACAGTATGGAAGAAAGCAAGTTACCCGGAAGGAACGGAATGGAGGCATTTGTAGTGGACGGAATTTCACTACCAATGCCTAGCTCGCGCCAGTAAACAGGTAGAAGGAGTGATCGAGTATTCATGGATAGTCTGCTTGATCAAGCGACAAATTCTAAATCTCTTAATCTGATCAAGTGACATTCCAAGGAGACCCGATCAAATCCTTGTTAGTGTAAATAATTTTTTTTTGTGTGTTAAGTTTTTCTTAGTTAATTAAAAATCGGAAGTGGAGGAAAGGAACTGATCAAGTGGAATTATGTGAGCTGTCATTGGGATTTAATGGTCCACGTGATCAGTGCAATTTGAATTTAATTGGTGGTGCAGTGATTGAGTTGATAAGAGCAGGTGATGATAAGATGTGCGCAGTAATTAGAGAGGTGTCAGGAGGTGCCGACTGTTGAAATGAAAGGACGTCCTGGAGAGAGGAAGGAAGCGTATCGGAGAAGCTTTGCCTTCTGGCATTCTGAAAAGGCGCGCCGGTACGCTAAAGGTCGCAGAGATCTCAATAGGCGGGAATCTCAACAGTCGGAGTTTGAGTATAAAAGGGGGTTTTCCGGATCTCACTTTCCATCAACTACCTTCAGAACCTTTGTGCTATCTTGATCTAATTCTTCCAAATTCAAGTCACCAGCAAACATAATCAGAAAGAAATGCAGGGCAATCAACTCGAGACCTCCAATACCTCCTCGTTTTCTTCAAGAGCCGGTCTCAACAGTAATAATTAGAGATCCTTTTCACCACCGAGTTCACCAACCACCAGAACCCCATTATCACCTCCTAGATTAATCGGCCCACTCCAATATATGGACCCGACTGACATAAGGCTTGTGGACTCTGTACTCAGAAGTTTTCCCGCCGGCGCTGACCCCATGGAGATTTACACCGCCCTAAAAGCTCGCCTAAGAATTTCTCGGTCTAAGGACCCTGCTCAGCCACCACCAACAGAAGGGCTGCCTCGTCCCAGTGATCTCCTTTTACGACGAAAGGAGGCAGAATTTAACCTTTCATCGACTATAGAGGGAGACTCCATCCGGATAAGGACGCGCCACCAGACAATGAACCAGCTGCTTCCTGAAGCTGAGGGTTCAAGACAGCAAGTGGATGAGGAGAAAACCAAGGGACTGGAGCAGTCATTGAAGCACGCAAGACCGTGGAGAGCAACCAGGTGAGAGTAGAGGAAGGGAGCAAGAGGAAGGGGGAAGAAAATATCCTTTCTCTCCCTAATATGAGCACCCATACCAACCAAGGTATGGGGTTACTAACGCTGCCAGCATGCTTCTTCTTCCCCTCCCCCCCGAAGGAGAAAAAAAATAACAAAATACCAAGGAGGAGGAGCTCCGATAAACGCAAACGCCTTGGAGGCAATAAGGAAGGCATTTGCAATGGAGACGATAAGGAAGGAGCGTAACATTCCCCTGATTCAACAATCTAGAAGGCAGTAGTATCACCCTTAACCCTTTTTTGTGTAAATTGTATTTTTGACTCCGTTCTCACACTTAGTCCAGACAGTTCTCACACTTAGTCCTGTGTCTGGACTAAGTGTGAGAAGTTTATGGAAGTTGTTTTCTGTTTTGCCTTTGTGTAATGATATTAGCATGTTTTGATTGCTGGCACTGCCTCACACTTAGCCCAGTGTCTGGTCTAAGTGTGAGAAGTTTCCCTTGATTGTTGTTGTACCGTCGCCTGTGCCTAACCCTTCTTTCCACTGCATCTAGTCCCTCGAGGACGAGTTCATATGCAGTGGGGAGGGGGACGGGTTAGTTACAGTAGAATCATACATGCTAATTTTTTTCAAAAATAACAAATTCCAGATAGTAATAAAATAGCCAATATGCATGAAATTGGATAAATGGAAGACTTGATTACTTTTTGGGAGAGTTAGAAAAATGATTCAGTATGCTCACATGTAAAACTTGATTGCAAAAACCTGATCAATTTGAATGACGCAAGTATGATGGAAACACTCAATTTCTAAACCTCTCTATATGTGAGTTATAAGCCAAAAGTAGAACACTTTCTACTATTTTTACAAAAGAAAAAATTTACGAGAGGCTGACTTTTAATATTGAGATGAAAATTGCACAAATAGTAAGGACTAAAGGCACTAGGACTTAGCCTTTTGAACCGTTTTCTTCCTTCGCTCCACAACCCCGCCTCATTAATCAAGGCACCCCTTAGTTAACCACTTTGAGCCCAAACACCCTTACCCATTCTTTGAAGCCTTAAGACCAAATACGAGTTTCATATCACATGAGAAAAGAGGGTCGAAGAGATGAAGTTTATTCAAAGGAAACAAAAAGGGATAGCAATAGAATGATCAAAATAAAGGGTAGCCGGGTTGATCAAGTTAGACAATCGGGTTGATCATATAAAAAAAAATATGATGAAAAGGGTTAAAAAAGGGCAGGAAATAGTTGTAACATGACCCAGAAAATCAAAGTAAAAAAAATAAGCCGAAAGTTATAAGGCTAAAGGTCTATATTTGACCAAGAAGGAGCATCGAGAAGAGAAAGAAATAAATATCCCAAAGCTGGTCTAGCGATTTTTAGTCAAATCTTTGGCTTTCTGACTCATGTGATTTTTCTTTTTAAGATTTAAAATTTTAATTTTGAACGTAGCACCCCTAGGACCCTACCCTAATATGTTACCACCCTTGAGCCCCGTTACAACCCAAAACAAAGACCTTAAGGAACTATCTTGTGCAGTCTGATTCAAGGTATTAAATTTATGGCAACACCGAGTGAACAGTCCTAACATCTCTGGTGAGGAATGAGTGACTGAGTGAATCCAACAGTGGTTTTTAAATTGAGCAATCTTGACAAGCTGACACCTTGATCAAGCAAAGGCGAAAGAGAAGGAACACAAGCTACTGACAAATGGATTGACCTCGACCTCGGGTATGATTGTTGGAAAATTATTCGGTCTAATGCATACATGTGAATACGTGTTTTTATCTTAAGGTTTTGTTTTTCTTTTCGTTTTCCTTTACTAACGAAATAAGTAAACCATGCCTGAAATCTGCCTTATTTTTTTCTTTTATTTTTCTTTATACTTGAGGACAAGTGTGTTTTAAGTGTGAGCAGTTTGATAAGGCTCATTTCATGCATCAGTTTAAGGGTGAAATACATGCTACTTCACCAAGGTAGCAAGGCCAAACTGATCAAGCAAGTACAAAAGGCGATAAAAGGCCAAGAATCGGTGGAGTTGATCAAGGGGAGCGATCAAGCAGTTAGGAGGGGACCGCTGGCTTCTAGAAGAAGAACACGTGAGGAAATAAGCTGGATATAGCGCACCATTCTGTTATCAAGGACAACGTTCTAGAAGGGGACACGTGCCAGCTTATGAGGCGCAAGGACAAAGCTGAGTCACGAATCTGTTACCAAAAAGTGTTGTCATTCTAGAAGAACAGCACGTAGCAATCAATGAGTCGCTCACTCTCAGAATGAATGAATATTCCCTGTCAAGATTGTTATCCAACTGGCGGCCGAATCAAGCTTATAAATAGAGGGTGCGCCATTAGAAGAAGGGAACCGACACTTTACTTTCCATCTAGTTTAGCTTAGCTTAGTTATCTAGCGTAGTTCACCTTTCTAGCTTAGTTTAATTAAGTTCTCTAGCTTAGTTAGATAGCTTAGTTAAAAGGGCAACCAAAGGGAGCGGTGCAGAATACTCGTTTCTGTTAGTGTAACTTAAGTTTCCCGCTGGGATTCTTCACATTTTTTACAGCTTTCTTAGTTTCCAAGTGTTAGCTTAGTTTAATTTCACGCTGTAACCAGTTTTTAGTTTAATCGAAGTTATTTTCGCTTTAAATCCACGCATTTACTTTTCTGTTGTTACCTGCAATTCACTTGACCCAGTAGTTAAATTTCCATTGATCAAGCTAGCTAGTTTAATTCTGTCTAGATTAAAAACAGTAGTTAAAAACTCCCAAGTTAAAACGTGGCAGCAGCCAACCCCCCCTTGTTCACTACTCACACACTCGACACACCAACTTCTCTGTGGGATCGACCCCGAACTTGCCGCTTTACTGTTAAAGTTGTGCAAAATTGGGAGTTATAAATTACTTTGGCAAGGCGGAAAGAGCGAGAGCTAGAGTGCATTGATTAAGTGGCAACGACATTTGCTAACTGATCCAATGGGTTCGATTATCATTCCTTATAACTTGATCCGCATTCTATTCGTGTTTTCGACCTCTTTCCAAATCCTTCCATCGACGTCTTACTCTATAATAACTTTAAGAGACCAATAGCCTGACAAGAGGTTCGGTCCTATTTGAGTGCCATTTTAGGTATCAAACAGACCTCATCTTGAGATATTGATAAGGTGAATACCCGTATATTCAGTGCTAGGCATAATGAGTATAAGGCCCTCAAAAAATCTCTTTTCGTCCTATGAACTTGATGGTGTATGAAGTTTCATATTGGATTTTTTAATCCGAACGATAGAGACTTCATTTAACTTCAAATTCGAGGCCAAAGGCAGACCTACGTAAAAATAACTTCACCTTTGAAACACTTTGGTAGTGCTCCTGAATTAGAATCCAAAATAATGAATCAGAGCACATGGAGCCATCTCCTTATTTTTTCTGTCAAGAAAAAAATATGGCGGATTGGCTGATATTTCTATCAGTTAATGAAAGAGCCCAATGCAAAAAAAATGCATGTTGGGTCTTTGAAACAGTTCATATCATTTTGATAATAATAAGTTTGGTCTGTTTTACCAAGAAGGTCTACGGTTCGAGTCCGTTTAGCCCTAGAGCCCTATAAAAAAAATGAATAAAATTCATATTTTCATTTGAAATAAAAAATTGTATAATTTTGATTTCTTCATTCTTATTTGTTGCTTGTAACTGACCGGTTGGTTCATCGAAACCAAAGCCGACAATCAAGGGGTTAAGCCAGTGATACTCCTTTCCTTTGGTATACCTTACCAATACCCGGCGAAGCAGACCAAAACAAAAAAGGGGGGTGGTCCTCTTTTTCTGTATTCAATCAAGAGAAAACCCCACCCAGATCTAATAAACGGAATATACCAACACTAAGATTAAGATATTTGAAATCCTGAGATGGAAATACCTACCCATTCTCGTACATTTGAATACTTGTTCTATTCTAAATTACTAAGAAAAAAACCCCGACTCTATTCCTAAAAAATGCAAAAATGAAAATATCGAACTCACCTTTTGATAAAGAAAATGAAAATAATCAAAAGAATAAGAAATTCGAAACTCTTAAACACAAAATAATAATTCTATTTGCTTTCTTTAGGAAGAATCTTGGGCGAAAACAAGAAAATTTGTCTAAGTGTAGACTGGAAATAGGATCCCCATCAAGTCAGTCGATAAATCTTGAAATGAGATATGCCCTACAATAATCAAAGGAAACTAGACACTTTCGTCAAAATGAATTCTTGTTTTGACTAACCAGTTATCGATGACTTTACAACTTCAATTCGACTCAACCAATCCGGTATATTTTCCACGTTCATAGGAGTGCGTCTATGTTTTTGCTTTACGAATATGATATTTTTTGGGCATTTCTAATAATATCAAGTCTTATTCCTATTTT